>NC_133648.1:242122590-242347449 GCF_009905375.1 Apium graveolens | reverse complement strand
TATGTTCACTGAACATGACTCACACAGCTGAACAACTGATGTGGTTCAATCACGTGTCGCAGTTATTCACATAGTGATAGTTGTACAAGTATCCTTAGATTTGAGGTCATCATAGTCATTTGGTACACTGAACTTATGTTTTGGTTTAGTTCTTAGTCTCCAGGACAATTATAAGGGCTCTAACTGGGTATAGAAATTTGTACACGAAGATAGGTGTATGATCAATAAAGGATCTACCCTTCCAGTGAAGGAAGAGAATGTTCGCATGGACATTCTTAGTCTCTGCGGAGGGTTTCGTTTTTGTTTTAAGATTTAAGTTTACGTTTTCGCGAGTTTATGTGCTAAAAACCCTTTCAATGGCATCAGAAGCTACTTACGAAAGTTTTTAATTCATTATGTGTTTAACTTTTCGATATATGAGCATGTACATGATTCGTCATGATTTGATGTTGATATAATATGCTTATATATGTTGGTTTTGAAATATATATTCATATGAGTTGTCATAATAGATGATTATGTAATCTATATATATTACTGTAATATACATGATTTTATGATTTCTTCTAATTTATGAGAATTCATATTAGATACGGATTTCTGAATTGGCTTGCTGCAGATTTGCTAAATGCTGGGTTCTGGTGGTCCGATTACGCCCAAACGAATAACCCTATTTCATAGCGAATAACGAAGCTGTCTCTGCAACAAAACTGCTAGCAAAAGGCTATCAACGACTCGTTTGTTAAGGCGTTTTTGACGTCGGTTACGTGCCGTAAACAGTGAATTCTTTGTTTTTTCTGATTGATTCGTGATTTTTTTTTCTGATTTTTATTCTATATTTTCTTTTTTGATTGAGTAGCATCATGGATAATAGAGATGTTTAAGATACAGATTATATGTTTTTAACTTGCTTTTATGTGTTGTATGAGCTGGTGGATGGTATAGGCTTTTTACCTTAGTGTAATGGTTGGTTTTGGTTTTACATCCGACTTGCATGTCGTCACTCTTTGTAATCATAAATCTCGAATGTAACTCGAGTATTCTTGTAAAGTCATTAGATTAGTTTTACTTTCATCATGTATGTAATTGAAGAACCAAGAAGGCGATACAAGAAGAAGACTTATGTAATATTAGTTGTATTTATTTCATCACCATATAGATTGACCTGATCTTTATCATGAGTTTGATAAGATGACATAGGATGGGGCCAGACACAACACATTTACTTTATTGCACTTTACATTACTTGTTTATTTAATTTATATATGAGATATATGCCTATGTTTACCATGCGATGATAGATTTAGGGTGAACTTAATTGACATAAAGGCGTTTGTTAGACAATCTAGTATAGTGAATTGTTTCATGACCTTAATATAAATATTATGAATACGATCATGAGATTCTTGGTTTAGAAACACGTAATTGGAATATGAATTTTCAATATTGAGAGAAAAGGATGATTTTGTCAAACAACAGATTTCTACTGTAAGAAAGGGTTATTAAGTGACGCCTCTTGGACAATTGCCCCACCCGATCTGGGAATCATCTGATTATCGATTATTGATTTGAAATATTTAATTTAAAGAAGGAAGAATTCTCCTTGTATAAATGAGTTTAGATTGTAACGTATATAATCCCTCTAAAATTAAATAATATCAAGTAGTAATTGGCCAATGACACAACGGGCTTGTGTCGGTCAAAGCATTCCAACATGGTAGAAAGTAGTTCTTATTTTTGAATCATTGTCATTTCGTGCTATAGCCGAGGGCTTTGATTTTGAAATAAGAAATACTTGTCAATTACCTAGAGATGTGTACATTGAATTCGAATCTAAAGGTCGGTACGTGGCCACAGTCATGGGCCGTTGGAGACTGATTCAATTGTACGAAATGTTGGGTTAGACTTGACTTAGAATATTGAGTTTGTCGTGCCACATCCGTGACTCAATTATTCAAGAGGCTAAGTTATATTAGGGAATAACATAAGATGTTAATGGACAAGAGTTTGCCTGCCTATTGAACATCACATGACGTTTCGTGCCACAGCCGAGGTTGTGTGATTGGAATGTAGGATCCCTATTCCCACTAGCATTATGAATGCTTAATTTTCTCTTAGGGGGTTGAAAAAATTAGATAAACTATGGGGAGACACTTATGAATAAAGACCCGATTCATATAGTGTTTGAAATGAAATTGAATATTTGCTAAGTGTTGTTATGTGTTTATCATTTACAGATTTACTATATTCGTCATGTCTTCTGCACTATCACTCCGGAGCATACTAGATGCTCACAAGTTGGACTGGTCCTAATTTAGCTGTTTGTTTTCATTGTAACAAGTTGGGGCACTGGAAGAGGAACTGCAAGGTTTACCTTGCAGAATTGAAGAAGAAGAAGGGTAGTAAGGACTACCGCTTCTGATTCAGGCATGTTCATGATCGAAGTTAATATATCACTAGGTCAAATTTCTACTTGGGTATTAGATACCTCCTGTGGTTCTCATATTTGCAATTCGTTGCAAGGACTAAAGGGAAGTAGGGACTCTTGAAAAAGATGGGGTGATTCTACGTATGGGTAATGGAGCAAGGGTTGCGGCCATACCTGTAGGATCATTTAGTTTACATATGCCTACGGGCAAGACTATTATTTTGAATAATTCTTATTATGTTCCCTCTATTGTGAGGAATATATTTCTATTCCTATGTTGGATGTGGATGGTTTTTCATTTATTATTAGAATAATGAATGTTTCTATCCTTAGAGATAATGTTCTTTTATGGACGTGGCTATTTTAAATAATGGTCTGTATGTATGTGACGTAGAGCATGATTACTTCAGATTGAACCAAAACTAATAAAAGAAAGTGAGATGATGAAAATCTTACCTATTTATGGCACTGTAGGCTAGGTCATATAGTGAAAATAGACTGCGGACATTGCATAAGGAAGGGTTACTTGACCCCTTTGATTTTGAATCATATCCTACATGCGAGGTCTTGTCTATTGGGTAAATGACCAAAACTCCATTTAGTGGACATGGAGAGAGGGCTGCAGATTTGCTAGGATTGGTACACACAGATGTATGTGGACCAATGTCTACGCAAGCCATGGGTGGATTTTCGTACTTCATTACTTTCATAGATGATAGATCTAGATTCGGATATGTGTATTTGATGAAACACAAGTCTGAAGCCTTTGAAAAGTTCAAAGAATATAAACATGAAGTGGAGAAACAAACCAAACCAGTATCATAACTCTTCGATCAGATCGAGGTGGTGAATACTTGAATGGAGAGTTTCTATATTATCTCAAAGAAAATGGTATAGTCCTCCCAGTGGACTCCTCCATATACTCCACAGTTAAATGGGGTATCTGAAAGGAGAAATCGAACTTTGTTAGACATGGTTCGGTCCAGATGAGCTATGCGAATCTTCCAGTATTCCTATGGGGTTATGCATCGGAAACCTCAGCATATTTACTGAATAAGGTGTCTTCCAAATCTGTTCCTCAACACCATATGAGATATGGAATAAAAGGAAACCGAGTCTTAAACACGTTAAGATTTGGGGATGTCCAGCTTATGTCAAGAAAGTTGACCCAGATAAGCTGGAATCTCGATTCGTAAAATGTAATTTTGTGGGATATCCTAAAGAGACTTTGGGTATTACTTTTACATCGATCATCGGGTGTTTGTCTCCAGACATGCTACCTTCTTGGAAAAGGAGTTTATCCTTGAAGGAAACATGGGAGCAAAATTGAACTTGATGAAGTTCAAGAAGCACAAACTACTACGGATCAAATGGAAACCACCTGTTCAGACTGAACAACCTTCTGTGGAACAGCCCATTCATAGGACAGGGAGAGTGTCCTCGCCAACCTGAGAGGTATTATGGTCTTGTCATTGAGAATGGCAATGCGGTTGTCAATCATTGATGATGATACCCTGTGACCTATAATGAGGCTATGAGTAGTGTTGACTCAGAGAAATGGCATAGTGCCATGAAATCCGAAATGGAATCTATGTATACCAACCAAGTATGGACTCTGGTTGAGGCGCCTAAAGGTGTTAAGCCTATTGGGTGCAAGTGGGTATACAAAAGAAAGATTGGAGCAGATGGCCAGGTGGAGACCTATAAGGCCAGGCTCGTGGAAAAAGGATTCAAATAAAGGCAAGGGATTGACTTTGATGAAACTTTTCCGCCTGTAGCCCTGTTAAAATCAATTCAGATTTTGCTTACGATTGCTGCTTACTACGACTATGAGATCTGGCAAATGGACGTGAAAACGGCCTTCCTCAATGGGGAACTTGAGGAGGAAGTGTATATGACACAGCCAGAGGGTTTTCTTTCCAAGGGAAATGAACACCTAGTGTGTAAGCTACTACGAACCATATATGGTTTAAGGCAAGCTTCTCGTAGATGGAACATCCGTTTTGATGAGACAATCAAAGAGTTTGGTTTTATCAAAAACATAGATGAACCATGTGTCTACAAGAAGGTTAGTGGGAGCGCGGTAACATTTCTTGTATTGTATGTGGATGACATACTTTTTATAGGAAATGATATACCGATGCTACAATCAGTCAAAGTATGGCTATCAAAGAACTTCACCATGAAGGACTTGGGAGAAGCATCCTACATTCTCGGTATGAAGATCGATAGAGATAGATCTAGAAGAATGATAGGTCTTACCCAGGGTACATACATCCAGAAAGTGCTTAAAAGGTTTAGCATGGAAAACTCCAAAAGAGGTCTCATACCGATGAGCCATGGAGTGTCCCTTTCCGAAAAAATGTCTCCTAAGACACCTGAGGAAAGAGAGCGTATGAGTAAGATTCCTTATGCTTCAGCAATAGGATCTATCATGTACGCGATGTTGTGTACAAGGCCTGATGTTGCTTATTCAATTAGTGTGACTAGCAGATATCAGTCCAATTCCAGGTGAAGATCACTGGAAAGCAGTGAAAAACATCCTTAAGTACTTGCGAAGGACTCAGGACATTTTTCTTATTTTTGGTGGTGAATCTGAGTTAAAAATAGAGGGTTATACTGACTCTAGTTTTCAATCAGAAAGTGATAGCAAATCCATGTCAGGGTACGTGTTTACTCTGAATGGTGGTGCGATTAGTTGGACGAGTTCCAAACAGTCTACAATGGCTGACTCCACAACGGAAGCAGAATATATAGCTGCAAGTGAGGCTGCAAAAGAAGCCGTTTGGATGAGGAAATTTGTTTCTGAGTTGGGAGTTGTTCCTAGCGTTGAAGAGCCTATTGTGTTGAATTGTGATAATAACACAGCAATAGCACAAGCCAAGGAACCTAGGTCTCATAAAAATTCCAAACATGTCCTGCGACGCTTTCATCTGATTAGGGAGATTGTTGAAAGAGGGGATGTCAACGTCGAGAGAGTTGACACACATAACAACGTAGCAGACCCACTCACAAAGCCACTTTCTCAAAGTCACTTTGATCGTCATAAAGAAAAGATGGGTATTAGATACCAGAGTGATTGGCTTTAGTACAAGTGGGAGATTGAAAGAGATATGTCCTAAGTCCAATCATGTATGAGAATTTAGGAATAACTTTTATGTAATCTGTTTTGATTTCATTGATATTAATAAAAGACTTGTTTTGTTTTTATTGCGGGCTCTATCTATTTAAATGTTTAAATAAGATATACCACAGTTTAGAGTAAAGCTTTTTATAGATTGTGATGAGATCATAATAATGAGACCTAAAAGATGATAACTCTAAACTTAAATAGTTCCTGGTCGTAGAATTACTAACTGGTAATTAATAATCCGCAAAGATCGGTACATACTATGCTTGCTTCATTATGAAGGATGTCTGTTCTCATAGACATTTGTGTGGTGACACTATAGCTAGTATGTAGGTGCTTATTATAGAATAAGTTCACTGAACATGACTCACACAGCTGAACTGATGGAGTTCACTCACGTGTCAGCAGTTGTTCACATAGTGATAGTTGTACAAGTATCCTTAGACTTGAGGTCATCATAGTCATCTTGTGTACACTGAACTATGCTTTGGTTTAGTTCTTAGTCTCAAGGGACAATTATAAGGGATCTACTGGGTATAGGAATTTGTACACGAAGATAGTGTATGATCAATAAAGGATCTACCCCTTCCAGTGAAGGAAGAGAATATTCAATGCTGATCCACTTATGTTAGTTCAGGAATCTCTGGCCAGAGTGAATGAAATTAGAAAGGAGTTTCTAATTTATATTAAATAGAACTAAGCATAGTGAATGGGAAAGCAAGTGATTGAATAAGATAGGCTTGACACAAGTTCCATGCCTTGTATTTAATCATGACATTGCAGGGTAGAAGGAATTAATTGTACGGTAACTACTCACTGAATAGGTTCTTGGTATTCTAAGCAGTGAATTCGTATTATCCGGATAGTCACGATATGCTGAGAAGTATCCCTCACGATGTAGAATAAATATGATTAATTAATTAATCATATTTAATGAATTAGAGAATTTATATAAATAATGATAAAATAGTTTTATTATTATTTATTTCTACTACCGGCTTAATATTGAACCTACAGGGACACACCATAAAAGAGAATGATTTAATGGTGGAGAAATTAATTAATAATGGCTGATAATTATTTATTTATGAAATAAATAATTAATTGGAAAATTTAATAATTGATTAAATGGGATTTAATTGATTATAAATTAATTAAGAAAATGTTCTTAATATTATTAATTAAGAATTTAATTTTTGGAAATTAAATCAAGTGAGAGAATTATTTCTAAAGTGTTTAGAAAAAGGATTAATAATTAAAAGGTGTTTTAATTATTAGTGAGAATAATAAAGGGTTAATAATAATAATATTTTATGGGAAAATTTTCAGCTGAAAATTTTGCCTATAAATATACTATTATAAACCCTATTTTTGCCTCAACCAAAAAGATTTACAAAACCCTAATTCTCTCCATCTCCTCCTCCTTCATTACATCGTTTTCTTGGTGGATACCGGTGGAGTGCTTCACACTTGAGGAGAAGCTGCTAGGGATTTTCGTTCATCGTTCTTGGATCGCTATTAAAGACCTCCATCTTTCCATTAACGTAAAACTTCTTAAGGTAAACATACTGAACTACGAATTAAATATTATTTTTTGCATGGATCCTGCGGAGGGTTTCGGTTTTTTTTTAAGATTTAAGTTTACGTTTTCGCTGCATTTATGTGCTAAAAACCCTTCATGTATAAGTATGCATGTACTAATAAATGTATGCATGTGTGTATTTTTAATCATTATGTAATATGAGTTATAGAAAAATATTCATATTAACTATGAAACAATGAATAGATTTTTAATAAATGAATGATTAGATGAAATAAATATTAATGTATTATTAAAGATTTGCACTAAATATATGTATTTTTTATCAAATATATAATAATGACTTAGATATAAATTTGCATATTAATGTTAATTGTGGGAATAAGTGTGAAACAAATTTTATATAAGTACTAATATTTGGAGAATATTTATTAAATATTAATGAAAATATTAATAATTAGATTGTTATTTAGTAATTAGTTAAAATAAATATAAGAATTAAATATGTAATAATGAATATGTACTAATGGTTGAAATATGAGTATTTTTATGGATATTAATTAGAGATTTATGATTAAATTGAAGACAAATAAGAATATATAAGTATGTATCTATGTGTCTATGTGTGTGTATGTGTGTGTATGTGTATGTATGTATGTTTGTATGCATGTATACTATGTATGTATGTATTGTATATTTATTATATGAATGTATGCATATATATATATATATTAATGTATATATGTATGCATAGATGTATGTTTGCATATATTAATTAGACAACAATTAATATTTTTTAATAAATGAATGAGAGTGAAATAAATGTTATATAGATATTAATGTATATTAATGTATGGATATAATCGTCATATTAATTAAATTGTTCATCAAACCCTGTTAGGTAATGAATTACACACAGAGGGGGTAGGGGTGACTGTGTTTTTGTGTTTTTATGCTTTTCTTGAACTATTTATGGTTGTGAATAAAGTAAATCAAATCTTGTAGTGAAGTGTGTTACTTGCAGAAATTAAACATGCAATAATAAAGAACACAGATCTTTTCAAAACTCACGTAATTTTATATTAAAATTAAGAATGTTTTGCTACAAAATTTTTAGGCTTTTTGTTGATAAAGAGCTTAGCTTCTCCTTGAGAGTGTTACAAGGTTTTCTATCTAATTTGTTACAACTGACTAAAAGGACTAGTGTTAACTTTATAATTTAGTTAACTGCTGGTTTACACAGTGTGCAATAAGACATGCTATTAACTTTAGTAAACTATCACTTGTCATTTCCATTTTAGGAAAAGTGTATCTTCTATTTCTGGCTTAGCATATCATAGCGTCCTGTGTTTACTTTGATCTTCCTTTGTCAGTTAATCTTCACCATTGATCTTGCACATCCTTCAAGCTGCTTTTTGTAGACTTGTCAATCCAGCTGTTTGGATTGTTTATTGATTGTAAATCTTGGATATTGAACTGGTCTGCAAATTGTACTTTGAGATATTACCTCGAGATCTCCAGTTTGGTCTATAGAGAACTTGACATCTCGATAAGTATATTGGTTTATCGGGATCTCTAGTACTCCATAGTAAATTTGACTTGTAGAGGTCTCTGAGTTCTCTATAGGAGAATTTGCCTTGTCGAGATCTCTAGTCTTCATATCTTCACTTTGACTTATCAATAACTAAGAGTTCTTTAATGAATTTTGGCTTATCGATATCTCTGAGTTCTCTAGTGGAATTTGACTTATCGATAACTCAGAGTTCTCTAATGAATATTGACTTGTCGATAACTCTGAGTTCTCTAGTGAAGAAATGACTTGTCGATATCTCCAATCTTCATGTCTTCAATTTGGCTTGTCGATATATCTCTGAGTTCTCTAGTAGCTTTCCTGACTTCTCGATAAGTCATTTGGAGTTCTCGAGTGACTTCACTATAACACTGAATCTGTGACTTGTAGAGATCTTTGACTTAGAATATTTTTATCGAAATAGATTTATTCAACTCCAAGCTTCTTTATAATTCTTCTGAGGCATGATCTTCTTGATCTTCTTCCAGAAAGAATCCTTAGGCTTGATATTGTTTAAACAAAAAGACTCTAGTCTGCTCTTTTACATTTTTACAGACTTTAAATGTTACAAGTACAAATGCAAACTAAGATTACAATACAACTTACTTAGGTTTGTCAATTTGACTTAGTCTTGTTAAAGTACAGGCATGTCTTGCACAACAATCTCCCCCAATTTGTGTGAATATTGCTTAACACAAATTCTTGCCTGTTAACAAGACTAACCCCAATTTAGAAAAATGGAAAATGAAATTAATACATAAAGCTTGATAGAATTACAACTTTTATACATTAGGAGATTTACAAAGTTTAATGGTTACAAGTATCAGGTAAAGACAATTTTTGTATCTGCTTCTTCTCTAAGGAGATCCTTTAAGTGATCAAGAATTTCAAGTTCTTCTATAATAGGTGTTCCACTTAGAGATTCTACAAGTTTTTATCTTGCTACCTTTGGATAACCATTGTCTAGTAAATCAATCCTAAATCTTGAGAATCCACCAGCTTTAATATTTAGAAATTTCCCATCCTTAGAGATTCTGCTCATTCCTTTGGCCTTGAGCTCTTCTGATCTTTTTATGAACATCTCTATTTCTTCATCATACTTCCTCCTTCTCTCTTCAGATTCAGCCTCATTTCTTTTTCTTGTTTCCTCCCTTGTAATCAACCATTCAGCTAAAGTTGATCTTCATGCCCTTGTAGCAGTATCCTTGTCCCTTAGCAAACTTATCATTCTCTTAATTTCTATGGGAGAAAGAGAATCCAGTAAATCACAGCCAAGGAAGGTGAAGGACCCATCTTCATAGAAAATTCTAACTTCCCTTAGAGATACAACCCATACTCTAACTATTTCTTCATCTAGATGTTGGAAATAAACTTCATCTGAGATGCATCAATTTAAAGGTAGATAGTCACTTTGCTTAAAGCAGTTCCAGATGGCCCTTTCAGTAACTTCAACTTTTTCAGTAGACTTGGCCTTCTTAGATTTTCTCCCAACAGTCTTGAAATGAGTTTTATGTGATGATTTGAGAAAAGGTTGGACTGAAATTTTCTTTAGAGATGTTTGGCTTGTGGTGATTGGAATTTTTAGGAAAGAGTTAGCAGTTTGCTTGAATAGAAATTTAGGCTTTGAGGTTTGAGGTGGTTTGATGTTTAAGATAGTTGATGTTGTAGGTTGAGCTGAGGTTTGAGCTGGTTGTGTTTGGATTTTTTGGGTTTGTTGTGGTTCTGAGCCATCATGTCTCCTTTTACTTCTTCTTTCATTAGCTCTCTTCTTCTCATCATTTTTCTTATCATCCTCCTTCTTCTCACCACCCTTGCTGCCAGATGGCTTAGTGAATTGACTTAGATTTGAGCCATAAGGATTTTGATCATCTTTCTTCTGCTCATCATTATCTAAATCATCCTTGTTGATTTGAGTTTTGGGCAAGTTGGCTTCAGCATCACTCAGGTATCTCCCCAATAGCTTTATCATCTCTACATCATCAAAGTTCTTATTCTTCTTAGATTTTAAGCCAGTTTCCAGAATCATGATAAGCTTCTTGTTATCCATGACACATTGTTTTGGGAATTGGAAATGTTTGAAGTGTTCGGTGTTTGGACAGATGTATGCTATACCCTTGCTTGGTTGTAGGTATGCTTCAGGAAAAGCAGGCACTTGTGCATTCTTCAATTCAATTAGCAGCATGGTGTCTTCATGAGTTACAACTTTGACTTTGTTGATCCGAATGTCCAACTCAGATGCCCTCCTTGAGAGTCTACCGGGGTCTTTATGTCTGTCTGTTGGCTTTTGACTGGAGAAGTCAGAGCTTGAACTTGAGTGTTGAGAGAAGCATTGGAGTTTTCCAAGGAGGCTACTTAAGTTTTCAGTTCTTGAATTTCTAGAGAAGAAGATCTTATAGTAGAGATTGCAGTAGATTGACCAAAAGTAGCTTGCACAAATTTCTGAATTTCATCCATGACCAAAGGTGAAGGAGTGTATCTTGCAGTGTGTATTTGATCCAACTTCAGCCTTGTGTCATTGGTTTTACTGATATGAGCTTGAACAACTTTGTGCAAGGCTACAAATGATTCCTTGAGTTGATTTACACTTTTATCAATCCCACTGAGATCATACCTATACATATATTCTGAGAAATGCTTGAATTGATTTTTTATCTCAGTTTGAGAAGGGATGATTTGGTCCATCTTTTCTCTGACCATCTTCATTACTTTGTCTTTATGACCATTCAATGTTATTTGTAGAGCTTTTCCAGTTGTGAAAAGCCTTGATTTGATTCTTGTAGACCTCATTGATGGCATCATATACCTCTTGTGGAGTGAGGGATCTAGCATTGCTTCCCAAGATTGTAATGTACTCCTCCCTGAATTTTGTCAACATGGCATCCATCTCAATTGTGAACTCCTTGTCTAACCAAGCATCACAGTTAGCATCCTGACCAGCTTCATCAATAATCTTTGCTTGATTTTCTTCAATATCAGCCTGGTAGGTGAGCATGATAGCTTGATAGTCTTGATTGGACATATTGAATGTGAGTAGCTGTTGTGAGATTTGAGTCAGGCCTCCAAGTTGATCAACTCTAAGATCTTCAATAGTAGATGGTTGATTTTCAGTGTCTTGGAGCCATTGAGATATGAGATGTGATTGAGAGGTAGAAGGTTGAGCATCAGAACCACAGGTGACTGAAGTCACAGTTTTACTCACAAATTGCTTTGTGGTTTTGATAAGTTGTTGTTCCTCACATAGAGTGGGAACCTCCAATTAAATTGGAGGGGATTTGACTGGGTTACTTTCATGTGCACCAGTCTCAAACCCTTGTGCTTCTTGCAAAGCACTGTCACTTAACAGTGATAAACTTGCCTCCCCCATAGCAGGATCATTAGAAATTGTACTCCTAGCATCAACTGCCAAAGAAATTTCTGCTAGGGTTTTTAGGGGAGTTGTTCCTACATGAGGAACCTCCAATTAAATTGGACAGGATTTATATAGCTCCACCTCAGGAGTACTACCCTCAAACCTTACAGTCTGTGAAGACTGATTTGTACATGAAGGTGCATTTAGTATCTTCATGGGGTCTTCAGTAAAAACTGATGAATCTCCCATGGTTTTGATGGTGTCATCAAGGTTTACCCCAGCTAGTAGCCTCTCACCATCTGATTGAGGTGTTTGGCTCGTGAGCAAGGTTTCTTGAACCAAGTCACTTGATTTAGCTTGCACTTGAGAAATGGATTCAAGTGCTGTAGGTAGGGAAGAAATTTGGGAGAGTAGAGAGTGTTGCTCATATGTGAGTGTTGGCAGCTCCCCCTGAATGGGTGAGGGAGCTTCAAAAGATATGCTCTCACTGTATGTGCCATCCTTATTTCTCCTACCATACACTTAAATTGCTTCAGGTGCATGCTGTGCAGACTCTGTACAAGGTGCATTGGGGTGAATGCTCTTTTCAATAAACACGCCCTGTTGAGAGGATGTATCTAGAGTCTATTTAGTCCCCATTTTTACAACTGCATCTTGTTGGAAGGATACAGAGGTGGCTTGAATGGTCAGCTCAGATTTCTTATGCCTTTTTGATCTTTTGACCAAGGGTGACTCAGTTTCAGTTTGGTCCTCACCATTCTTAGTTATAACTGCCAAGGTTACCTCCTTTCTCTTCCTTTTACTCACCTCATCCTTTTGAGAAGATGAGGTGGTTAGTTTCCTAGTTATTAAGGGTTTTGAAGAAATGGTTTCAGCTTGGGAAGATCCATGTGGGTGTTCCTATGTTTGTACTTCCACAGGTTCAGGGATCATAGTTGGGCAGGCATTGGGTAAGGGTAAGTCCTAAACCTCTCCAACATGAATGGAGTAATTTTCAGACTTACATTTACCTTATTCTTTGTAGTAAGTAAATCAAATATTATTTTGGACACTTGCTTACAATTGCCTATTTTTTGCTATCTATACCATTTAATAAATGTATGTCTCCTACTTTATGATTTAAAGTAGACATAATAAATCTAGGAAAGAAAATTTCCTTACCTCTAGCTGACAGGGGCATTGCTAGCCTGGTTGCAAGTTCTTCTAGGATCAATAGACCAACATTCAAGTGTCTATTATGGGCTATCGAGTACACCAGCTTCTGTACCACACTTGAAATGTTATCATATCCTGCCTTCCTGCATGTGAAGGCCCTCACCACAGAATCAAAGACAAAGGACCACTCCTTCCTTAGATTTGTCATGTTCAATCTTGATAAGTTGATTCTTCCATCATAATTGATGAAGTCCAGAAACTCAGTCAACTTATCAGGAGTTGGCACCTCCACCAGGTTTGCAATGGGCAATCCCAGGGCTATGTTCACATCTTGCTTATTAAACTCAATTTGTTATCCTCCAACTGAGCAAGTCACCACCAGATATACAGAATTGTCGTTCATCACAGTCCTTACCACAGCTGTAGTACAAAACTCATGCAGCACATCCAAGTACAACACTGGGTTAGCAGTCAAGGCTCCTGCAAGGTAAGATTCAGACATAATTTTACAAACGCCTTGAAACTATCAGGGGCTTGGTTAGCATCAGTAAAATCCAGGTAGTTTGTTCCTTTCTCTGGGATAGTTGCTCTAACATTGTTTTGTGCCATTATTGTTTAGTGACTGTGAATGGGTAAGAATTTTTTTTGAAAAAAGAGTAAAAACGAGAGAGAAATTGATTTTAGATTGGAAGCTAGGTCACTTGAGATCTCGAAAGTTGTAAGTATGTATATGTATTGAGATGTCTGGGTATTTATAGTAAAAACAAATGACTTGTCGAGAACTCAAAAATAGACGTTTGGAACTAGTCTATCAAGAAGTCATTTTAAGAAAGAAATTACATATCGAGAAGTCATTTTAAATTACTCTTATAGAGAACTAAAAATTGACTTATCGAGATGTCAAATAAATGCCCGGTTTGTCCAAAAATGGACTGAATTAATTTAAACTTTTATTTGAATAAATTCAAAATAAAATTAGAATAAATTTGCCAAAAGTATTTTACCAAAATAATTTATTTAGTTAAATTATTTCAGTTCTGAGTTATTGAGAAGTCTAAAAGTTATACTTGTAGAGAACTCTGTGAATTAACACTACTAGAGAACTCTACAATGACTTATCGATAAGTAATAATAAAGCTTATGGAGAAGTCACTCGAGAAGTAAGTAAATTGACTTATCGAGAACTCACTCGAGAAGTCTTAAAATGACTTGTCGATAAGTCATTTAGACTTATCGAGAACTCTGTTCTCTATATACTTTTGATCACCTAAATTCTGCCTTGTGTTAATTTTACATATTAAGGATGTAAATTAACAACTGAGCAGTTTACTTAGAATTTGAAAAATTCCAAGCTGAAAATTTTTGTTTTGAAAAATAAATATGCAGAGATTTCTGAAATATTTATAATTCATATTTCAGTTAATCTCCAATTAAATCAAATTAATTTTGATTTACTAGAAATTAATTTGCTGCAACACATTAGCTGAGTTCTTGCCTTAGGATGAAGAATTAGGCATTCCAATTTCACCTACAAGTCTAGTGAAAGTTGCTTCATCCAAAGGTTTAGTAAAAATGTTAGCTAATTATTTTTCTGTTGGAACAAAAATGAGTTCAATGGTACCATTTGTAGCATGTTCTCTAATAAAATGGTACCTTACATTAATGTGCTTTGTTCTAGAATGATTAACTGGATTAGCCATTATAGATATAGCATTAGTATTGTCACACATGATAGGAATTTTGTGTAACACTAGGCCAAAACCATAATCCATTAGCTGATTTCTAATCCAAATCACTTGAGCATAACAACTTCCTGAAGCTATGTATTCAGCCTCTGCTGTAGAAGTTGATACAAATTGTTGTTTCTTGCTATACCAGTATACAAGTCTTTGTCCGAGAAATTGACAGCTTCCACTAGTACTCTTTCTGTCAACCCTGCATCCAGAAAAATCTGCATCTGTGTAACCAACAGTTTCAAAACCAGTTCCCTTAGGATACCATAATACCAAGTTTGGAGTCCCCTTCACATATCTGAAAATTCTCTTTAGAGCTATCAAATGTGATTCTTTTGGATTGTCTTGAAATCTTACACATAGACATGTTACAAATATGATGTCTGGTCTACTTGCAGTTAAGTAAAAACAATGATCCAATCATTCATCTATAGCTTAAAATATCTACACTCTTGCCTTTTCTATCTTCATCCAATTTTTTTGTTGTAGACATAGGTGTAGAATCAGGTGAATAATCAACCATACCAAACTTTTTCAATAAGTCCTTGACATACTTAGTTTGGCTGATGAAGATCCCATCACTTCTTTGACTGACTTGTAGTCCACTAAAGTAACTTAATTCCCCCATCATACTCATTTCATATTCACTCTGCATAAGCTTAGAAAATCTTTGACAAAGCTTTTCATTTGTAGAACCAAAGATGATATCATCCACATAGATCTGAACTAGGATCATATCTTCCCAATATTTCTTGTAGAAGATAGTCTTGTCTATAGCACCTCTAGTAAAACCATGTTTCAGTAGGAATTTTGACAATGTATCATACCAAGCTCTAGGTGCCTGCTTTAGTCCATATAGAGCCTCGAGTAATTTGAACACAAAATTAGGAAATTATGGATCTTCAAAGCCAGGTGGCTGTTGCACATAAACTTCTTCTTCTAGCTCACCATTTAGGAAGGCACTCTTGACATCTATTTGATACACTTTAAAATTTGTATGTGCAGCAAATGCTAGAAAAATCCTTATTGCTTCAAGTCTTACAACTGGAGCAAAAGTTTCATTATAATCAATTCCTTAATCTTGTGAGTAGCCTTTTGCAACCAACCTTGCTTTGTTTCTGGTAACTATTCCATTTTCATCCATCTTATTCCTGAACACCCATTTTCTTCCAATAATGCTTCTATTATTTGGTGCAGGAACTAACTCCCAAACTTTGTTTCTTTCAAACTGATTAAGCTCCTCTTGCATTACAGATATCCAATCAGGATCCATTAGAGCTTCTTCAGTTTTTTTGGGTTCTATTTGAGACAGAAAGCATGCATGTAGGCACTCGTTAGCAGTTGCACTTCTAGTCCTCACACCAGCAGTATGATCACCAATAATTGCTTCTCTAGTGTGACTCATATCCCACTTCCTTGTATGAGTTTGTTGACTTGTGCCTTCATCATTTTCTTCATTATTGGTATGACTGCTAAATCCTTCTTCTCTTTCTCCCCCGAGTTTGTGCTATCAAATTCAGGTGTTTGAGATGAGCTTCCATTCCCATATTTTCCTATTCAGTAGTCTCTTCATTTATCATTTGTTGTGCATCAATTCCTCTTCACCATCAGAATCACTATCAATATTGAGATTTTCAAATGCAAGGGCTTCAACTTCATTTTCATCAAGGAAATCCAAGCCTGGACACTTGTCATCATCAAAAGTTATATATGTGCTTTCCATAATCTTCTTTTGATCTATCACATAGACCTTGTAGGTAGTTCTCTCCAATTAATATCCCAGAAAAATTGCTTCAAAAACTTTTGAGTCAAATTTTCTCACATATTCAGAGTTGTCTTTCAAAATGTAACACTTGCTTCCAAACACATGAAGATGCTTTGCAGTAGGCTTTCTCTTAGACATGATTGAGTAAGGTGATTTTCCATGTGCCTTGTTAATGAGGTATTTGTTCTGAGTGTAACATGCAGTGTTAACAGCCTCTTCCCAGAAACTTGTTGGCAACTTGGCATCTTGCAGCATTGTTCTAGCAGCTTCAACTAATGTTCAGTTTTTTCTTTCAACTACTTCATTTTGTTGAGGTGTTCTAGCAGCTGAGAATTCTTGAACAATGTCATTGCTTTTGCAGAATTCACTCAATGTTGCATTTCTGAATTCTGTTCCATTACCACTTCTCAATTTTTTTACACAATTGTGATCTTCAGCCTGTTTTTCTATCTTCTTGATGTGCTCAATTATGATGTGTGGAGTTTCATCTTTAGCATGCATGAACTCTATCTAAGTGTATCTTGAGAAATCATCCACCATCACAAGTGCATATTTGTTTCTTAAAATTAATAGGGCATTTACTGGCCCAAACAAGTCCATATGAATAAGTTGCAATGGTGCACTTATAGAATTTATAGTTTTTGACTTGTGACGATCTTTTCATTTTTTCCTTTCTGACAAGCTTCACAAACTTCAACTTGAGCAAACTCCAGTTTAAGCGTGTCTCTTACTAACTCCTTTTCACCAAGGTGTTAGTTGCCTTGAAATTCAAGTGAGACGACTTCTTATTCCATAGCTTACTTTGTTCTTCTGATGCCTTGGTGTAGAAGCAACATATTCCATCCTTATTTGTTGGGTCCAAGTCTGCAATAAACAAGCTTCCTTTCCTTGCTCCTTTCAGAGTAACTTCACCAGTTTTCTTGCTGATAAAAGTGCATTCTTCTTTGTTGAATAAAACTTCAAAACCTTTGTCTGTAAATTGGCTAACACTGAGAAGATTCACTTCAAGACCAGCTACCAGTGCCACATCATCAATGACAATATTTTCAGAAACAATCTTGCCTCCCATTGTGAATCCTTTGTTGTTGTCTCCAAAGGTCACCAAAGGGCCATTTTTCTCCTCAAACTGTGATAGCAGGGCCGTATCACTTATCATATATCTGGAACACCCACTGTCAATGATCCATATGACTTTCTTCACTTTGCCCTGCACACAATGAGTTTTAAGTGTGTTTAGCAACCCAAGCAGTGTTGGGTACTTTCTTCTTGTTAACTGATTTAGCAGAAGTATAATGAGTTGTTTCAGATAAAATGGAATTTAATGACTGTTGTGCATTTTTCCTATTTGATGTAGACCCAATTTTTGTTTCCTTGAGGTCTACTCTCAGTTTGTGATAATTTTTCATTACTTTCAAGTTGCAAGGGATGCAATCAAACTTGTCACAAAATAAGTAGGGATTATTTGCATCTGCTTCATTGTATTTGCATGCTACTTTAGCTGGCTTGCTAACAACTTTTTTACAAAGGTGAGTAAGATGATTTATAGAGCCACATTTTTTACACTTCTTTCTGGGAGCATCTGCAATATAAGAAAAATTATTGCTTTTGTTTATCCCAATTTTCACATTTCTATTTTTCTTCTTCTTTCTTGCATCTTCAGTCTTGGTTTCTTTGACAGGTGTCTTGGAGCTTTGATTATCCATGAGCTTCTCTTCAGCTTTGGAAGATGGAGTTGCTTCTGCATTTTTCTTCTCTTTATCTTCATCAACAATTTCTTGCTTGATAATCAACTCTTCCTCGCTGAAATTTACTTCACATGCCTTGAACAAAGGTGAGACAATCTTTTTCAGCATTGTTGGAACATTTTCAATTTCTGTTGCTTTTCCTTTGTCACCTATGTCTTTCTTTTTTATGTTCAAGGCATCATAGTCAAGACCAATAGCAATGTATGCACATGGCTTGTTTTTCTCATGGTACTGTCCAATTAACTCAGATGCATTCTTGAAGGATTTCAATTTAACTTCATTCTTTTCCAGCTTCTCCCTTAGCACTGCTTCAATTTCACTTGCACACTTGAGCTTGTTCTTCAGATATGCATTTTCTTGTGTTACAGTTTCAAGCTCCACCAACAATAATTCATCTTCTTGTTTCTCACTTTCAAGCTTTTCATTTATCTTTGTCAGTCTGCTAACTTCTTTATTAGTAGCATTCATACTTGTATGTACGTGAAACATTTCTGTTCTCATCTTTTCTACAGTTTCCTTATATTGACTCACATTTAAATCAATGGTAGTGAGAGTTGGTACCTGTGATTTTGATGAGGATGATTCTCCTTGTTCCAAGGCCATTAAAGCATAATTTCTAACTTGCTCATCTTCATCATTATCAGAATCATCCCAACTTTTTCCCTCTGCAATATAGCTTTGCTTTGCTGTTTCTTCAGAAGAGCTTCATACTTTGCTTCC
This sequence comes from Apium graveolens, assembly GCF_009905375.1. Taxonomy (NCBI): domain Eukaryota; kingdom Viridiplantae; phylum Streptophyta; class Magnoliopsida; order Apiales; family Apiaceae; genus Apium; species Apium graveolens. The sequence goes on along the minus strand of NC_133648.1, from coordinate 242,328,314 downwards.
AGTTCAAGATAAGCTTTGTTTTTCTTTGCTTTCTTGGGTTTCCTGTATTCTGTAGCAAAATGGCCTAGTTCATCACAGTTGAAGCACCTTATCTTCAATCTGTCAACAGATCCAGTTTTGTAACCATTTTTGCTATCAGATGTGTACTTCCCTTTTCCTTTCCAGCTGCTATCTTTGTTGAAAGACTATCCTTTACCCTTGAAGAATCTTGGCTTCTTTACTCTAATCTTAGAGAACTTCCTTGCCAAATAGGCCATTGACTAATCAAGCTCATCAAGTTAATCCAAGGTGTAGAACTCATCTTCTTCTAGTTCCAGAATGACCTGTTCTTGTGAATCATTTGTTATTTGCTCACTTGTTGAGGCAACTGGAGTTTGAGATCTTGCCTCATCATTAGAGGTCTGGCTTTTATTGAAAATTAGAGCACTTGAACCATCTACAACATGCCCTTGTCCAGTTCTTAATGATTTTCTTTGAATCATTTCTAATTCATAAGTCTTCGAGATTCCATAAAGAACTTCCAGTGTTATTCTGCTTAGATCTCTCCCTTCTCTGATTGCTGAGATTTTCTCTTCCAAGTGATCAGGGAGTATGAGCAAAAACTTCAAGTTCGCCTCTTCAGCTTCATAGTATTTGTCATAGAGCTGCAAGTCATTTATCAGCTTATTGAACCTTTCAAACACATCAGTGATACTTTCTTTTGGCTTGGCCATAAAACCCACATATTATGAAATCAGTATCCTTTTTTGATTAGATCTAACTTCCTCAGTTCCCTCACAGAGTATTTCAATCTTTTTCCAGATTTGCTTGGCAGTATCACAGTTGACAATGTTGTTGTACATTACATTGTCAAGTGATTCCATCAATATCAGTTGCAAGCCACTATCCAGGGAAACTTTCTCTTTTTCTGGCTTAGTGTACTCCGAAAGGTCTTTTGGAGCATAATGAGCTGGAATGACCATATCACCATCTGTTGATTCTTCAACTCTAACCATAGGAGTGAAAGGCCCATTTTTGAGAATCTGAATATAGAGTGGATTGGTCATCCTGATAAACAACAACATTTTCTTTTTCCAAAGAGTGTAGTTAGCTTTGTCAAAGGTAGGAATTTTGATGCTACTAATTTTCCGTGTATTCATTCTTCCAAGATCTTGAATCTGTTTACTTTCAGATTTTGCTCTGATACCACTTGTTAGGTAATGAATTACACACAGGGGGGTGAATGTATTTTTGTATTTTTATGCTTTTCTTAAACTATTTATGGTTGTGAACAAAGTAAATCAAATCTTGCAGTGAAGTGTGTTACTTGCAGAAATTAAACATACAATAATAAAGAACACAAAACTTTTCAAAACTCACTTAATTTTATATTAAAATTAAGAATGTTTTGCTACAACATTTCTAGCCTCTTTGTTGATAAAGAGTTTAGCTTCTCCTTGAAGGTGTTACAAGATTTTCTATCTAATTTGTTACAACTGACTAAAGGACCAGTGTTAACTTTATAATTTAGTTAACTACTAGTTTACACAGTGTGCAATAAGACATGTATTAACTTTAGTTGTCACTTGACATTTCTATTTTAGGAAACATGTATCTTCTATTTCTGGCTTGGCATATTTTAGCATCCTGTGTTTACTTTGATCTTCCTTTGTCAATTAATTTTCACCATTGATCTTGTACATCCTTCAAGCTGCTTTTTGTAGACTTGTCAATCCAGCTGTTTGGATTGTTTATTGATTGTAAATCTTGGATATTGAATTGGTCTATAAATTGTACTTTGAGATTTTACCTCAAGATCTCTAGTTTGGTCTATAGAGAACTTGACATCTCGATAAGTATATTGGCTAATCGAGATCTCTAGTACTCCATAGTAAATTTGACTTGTAGAGGTCTCTGAGTTCTCTATAGGAGAATTTGGCTTGTCGAGATCTGTAGTCTTCATATCTTCACTTTGACTTATCGATAACTCAGAGTTTTTTAGTGAATTTTGTCTTATCAATATCACTGAGTTCTCTAGTGGAATTTAACTTATCGATAACTCAGAGTTCTCTAATGAATGTTGACTTGTCGATAACTCTGAGTTCTCTAGTGAAGAAATGACTTGTCGATATCTCCAATATTTATGTCTTCAATTTAGCTTGTCGATATCTCTTTGAGTTCTCTAGTAGCTTTCCTGACTTCTCGATAAGTCATTTGGAGTTCTCGAGTGACTTCTCTATAATACTAAATCTGTGACTTGTAGAGATCTTTGACTTAGAATATTTTATCCAAACAGATTTATTCAACTTCAAGCTTCTTCATAATTCTTCCGAGGCATGATCTTCTTGATCTTCTTCCAGATATAATCCTTAGGCTGTATTTGGACGGGGGGTTGGGAGGGAGTGGGTTGGGCTGGGTTGGACGGGCTCAAGAGAACCATGTTTAGGAAAGTTTGTCAAAGTAGGGGTTGAGTTTTGTGAGGGTTCATCAAGGGTTGAAAGGGGTTAATTTGCAATACAAAAATTGAACTTTTCCAACACCCCAATTAGGGGTGTTGGCAGGCTTACTTTTTTTTATTCATCCTCTCTCTTTCATTCTCTCTCTCTCTATTAAAGTTTTTTTATTTGTTCTTTTTGAATTTTTTCAATTTTTTTTAAAAAAATAAAATTTAGTTAATTTTTTTAAATAAATTTAAAAACATTCACTAGTTTTTCAATATATAATTTATACATGATAAAAAATTAACTTTACTCCAACTCCAAACCAAACATGTCAAGGGTTCAACCCCTACTAACTCCGCACCTACATCCAAATGAGGTAAGGGTTCAACCTAATCTAACCCAACCTAACCTAGCCTAACCTAATCTAGCCCAACCCCTTCCTCCTCAACCCCTAATCCAAACAAGGTCTTAGGCTTGATATTGTTTAAACAAAAAGACTCCAGTATGCTCTTTTACATTTTTACAGACTTTAAATGTTACAAGTACAAATGCAAACTAAGATTACAATACAACTTACTTAGGGTTGTCAATTTGACTTAGTCTTGTTAAAGTACAGGCATATTTTGCACAACAAACCCCCATGTTGTTGTATTATATATATAATAGATAATAGATAGATAAATTAGTATAGATATATATAATATAAAAATTACATGTTATTTTAAAGATAAAACCAACTGGAATAATATAAATTACTCTTATTCTTATAGTTATAGTATACATCTCCTAGATAATAGAAAAAATATTTATTATATTTATTAGGATGTGAAAATTGTTAGTTTTGCATGAAATCGGGCATATAGATCACATAATAATGTAAGAGAGTAAATTGTGTAAGACTATTAAATAATTGAATAATTATATTGGTTCGATGTTTTTCACCATTTATTCATTTTTTAGACTTTAAAGTTTAATCCGAGTTAAACTTAAAAGCGGGTTTAATTCGAACTAATGAAAATCAGCTCGTGATCGAATAAGTTCGAGTATGTGTACTCGGTCGATACCTTGGTTAAAATGATCAAGTTTTAGAATAATGATTTGGATTTGTCGGGGAGTGATACGGAAAAACAAAATATTAAAATTTGATCTAATATAGATAATGTATTAAATGTAATGCATTTCATTATTTGTTATTAAATATATTTCTAAAATAAGAAAATTATTGCTAAAGGATTTATTAAATTAGACAATAATTTACACCCTCATTGTTAGGAAATGAATAACACACAGAGGGGGGGGGGGTGAATGTGTTTTACTGTTTTTGGGATTTTCTTGAATGTTTATGGTTGAACAAAGTAAATTAAATCTTGTAGTAAAATGTGTTCATGCAGAAATTAAGCTTGCAGAAAATAAAGAACACAAATCTTCAAAACTCACTTAATTTTATATTAAAATTACGACTGTTTTGCTATAAAATTTCTAGGCTCTTTATTGATAAAGAACTTAGCTTATCCTTGAAAGTGTTACAAGAAATTTGATCTAAATTGTTACAACTGACTGAAGGACCAGTGTTAACTTTATAATTCACTTAACTACTGGTTTACACAGTGTACAATAAGACATGCTATTAGCTTTTCTAAACTGTTACTTGTCATTTCTATTTATAGAAAAGTAGATCTTCCATCTCTGGCTTAGCATATCTTTAGCATCCTGTGATAATTTTAATCTCCCTCTGTCAGTTAATCTTCACCATTGATCTTGCACATTCTTCAAACTGCTTTTTGTGGACTTGTCAATCCAGCTGGTTAGATTATTTGTTGATTGTTTATCTTGAATATTGAACTGGTCTCTGATTTTGTACTTTGAGAATTTTACTCGAGATCTCCAATTAGGCATGTAGAGATCTTGACATCTCGATATGTATAATGACTTATCGAGATCTCCAATGCTCTAGTGAATCTGACTTATAGAGGTCTTTGAGTTCTCGAATGATACTTTAGCTTGTCGAGATCTCTCAGCATCAAGTCTTCACTTTGTCTTGTCGACAACTTAGAGTTCTCTAGTGAATTTTGACTTATCGATAATCTGAGTTCTCTAGTGGACTTTGACTTATCGATAACTCAGAGTTCTCTAATGAATGTACACTTGTCGATAACTCTGAGTTCTCTAGTGAAGAAATAACTTGTCGATATCTCTCTGAGTTCTCTAGTAGCTTTCCTGACTTCTCGATAAGTCATTTGGAGTTCTCAAATGACTTCTCTATAACACTAAATCTGTGACTTATAGAGATCCTGACTTAGAGTATTTTTATCCAAAAAGATTTTTTCAACTCCAAACTTCTTCAAAATTCTTCTGAGGCATGATCTTCTTTATCTTCTTCCAGATAGAATCCTTAAGCTTGATACTGTTTCAGGAAAAAGACTCCAGTCCGCTCCTTTGTATTTTTACAGACTTTAAATGTTATAAGTACAAAATAGAAATAAAAATAACAATACAACTTACTTAGGGTTGACAAAATGTTTTAGTCTTGTTAAAGTACAAGCATGTCTTTTACAACAATCTCCCCCAATTTATGAGAAGATTGCCTAACACACATTCATGCCTGTTAACAAGACTAACCCCAAGCTTAGCAGATTATGAAAAATAACAGTTCATTATTCTCCTTAGATCAGATGTCCATTTATCTTTGCTTCACACTTTGATCAGGGACACTAATGATATTGTTATCTTCAGTAATCTTTGACATCATCACTTATATATTACAATATCCCCCAACTTATTCATTATGCACAAGTTCTGATTGATGATGTCAAAATTCTAACTAAATGCAGAATTCAATCTCCCCTTTTTGTCTTCTTTTGAGAGTTTAACAAACTTTACTTCTATACATGGCTTCAATATCATCTGCATCAACATTTCCCTTGTGAAGTTTGTACCTCCAGTGCATTTAGATTTATTCTTCTCTCCCTCTATCAAGAAGAGAGTATTATTATCTGGAAACATCCAACAAATATTTTTGCATTTAGATATATTCTCCCCCTATTTGACATTATCTCTAGGTGGAAAGATTCAGTTAGATGCACATTGTTCAAGCTTTTGTCATTGTCCATTTAGAATAATAACTACAGCTTCAAGCTTCAGTGATTTCTGTAGTGATGAATGCATCAAGTAGAATAGGAGACTTTACTTAGACCTGCACACAAAGTCTTTCAGTAACAAAAGTTCTAAACTTTCTGTTCTTTTTAATAAGTAGTCTCACTACTTCTCACTGCACTAGTCTCATGACTTTTAAGAGTCAGAGTTTCCTCACAAGGATTACTAAATCCAGACACTCATCTACCTCTCCTTTTGCCAGGAAGGATCGTGCCTCTCTTATTTTTTGTTTTTCTCTCTATCTTTTCTCTCATCCTCACATGAAAGGATCAAAAGTTGTCTGACCTATAGAAATAAGAGGTGGCTGAGAAGAGTTGTCTGTGATCATATGATTAGGGGTGATCCATATAGGTTTAATCATACTCATTTCACCAGAAGAGTGAGCATGCATTTCATACCTTGTGAGATTCTGAAGAATCAGTTGATTGATTTAACATCAATATGCAACTGCATCTTTTATCAGTTTCAACTGTTCTCACAGTGTTCTCAGTGATTCTGCCTTCATCACCATTTTGAGGTAATGGTTCTTGTGTGGCTGAAGATTCAAGAGTTGTTGGATGACTTTGACATCCAGGTTCTTGTGTACTCTACTCCACTGTCTGAATTCTGAGCTTTTGTTAACATCATTTACAGTGTAGGTGTGTCATGTATATCAAGAGATTTTTCCTTGTCTGCTATACTATATGAAGTATAGGTTCTTGTGGAATATGGATCAGGAAATGATGGTGCTGATATGCCCCATTAAGACATAGGTTCTTGTGTGCATGATCCAGGAATAAAAATCTTTTGATAGTCTCATCTATATGTCCAAGAGTAATCTCCTTTACTCTTTTTTAGCTTTGATGTTGTAGGAACTTCTGACAGTTTTCCTTAGCAAATCTTCCTTAAGTCTGACATAACAGGGTTGATAAGCTTCTGTGAAGACCAGTATTAGATGAAGTTCTGGTACTTTTTTTGGAGATGAATCAGAATATCTTGTGTAAGGATTTTGGACAGGAAGGATTGTTCTAGTCATGTAGCAGTTCTGATTTAGTAAGCACAAGTATCCCCTTTATGAATTCTGAAGGTTTTAAATAAGCATGAGGATCTTGGCTTGTAAAACAGGTTCCTTTCGAGAGTTACCTGAGTGGATTTATGTTTGAGTTTGTGTTTGTGTTGCTGTGCTTGGATGAACTGCAGTTGGGTTGTGAAAGATGTATTATCTGCAGCTTAGCACAAATGCTGTTGGGTTTCGAGCACATAAACGCAACGGAAACAGTAATTAAAAACGTGAAAAAACAGAATTTTCGAAACCCACCGCGGGATTCATGCGAAAAACATTTATTTAATTCGTAGATCAGATTGTTTACCTTAAGAAGGTTTACCAATTGGTTGATTAATGGAGATCCAAAGCTTGTTTAATCACCACGCATCCCGCTCTTGCGATCTACGCTCTATCGGTTTCCACACGAATGCTTGAACTCAAGGATTGGATGTGTACTAATACAAACTCGTTTCTTCTTGCTCTCTCCATCTTCTCCCTTGGTGGCTAGGGTTTTAGTAAAAGTCTTGCTACTAAAATTAGCCACACAAGAGATATTATATAGAGAGTAGAAAAATGAATTATAACTCTTAACTAATTACGAGTTATTATTAATTCGAAATTCCTATTTGTATTATAATTAAGTCTCACTTAATTATTTAACAAATAAATTTCATAATTAATATTAGTAAATTTGAATATCATTATTTATCTAATTAATTAAGTCATACTTAATTAATATTATAAATAATTCAAATTACTTTAATATAATTTAAATCCAATTTAAATTAAATAATCCTTTAAGCATTCTTAGTGTGTGACCTTATAGGTTATTACTACGTTGGCAACGAATTTTAAATCTAATTTAAAATCGTAAAAAATGAGCGGCATATCATTGCTACCCAAGTAATAATAATTGAATCGGTGATCGATTAAACCTTTTTGAATAATGTACAATGTAATATAATCCCTTTAACTACATACTATAGATTAAACTAGAGGCATGTAATGTGTCATCCTCATCAATGTTTAATCCAGGTTTCTTTGATCAATGAGTAGACTATCATATCAAATCGACATTTGAGCGTGGCCACGCATTTCGTAGTCTAGCTCACACAAGAGGCCAATAATATCACTCCTAAAATAGGAGGTTAAATCCCTTCTAGATCATTCATATTTCTCATACGATTCATAATATACCCAATGTCCACTTTTATCATTACCCGATCAAGGATAAATTTTAATGGAATCAATGTATATTAATTCTCGTATAGAAATATAATGACTTCAGGTTTAAGGACCATTACATCATTATCACTGTGAGAATTACTTATGACACAACAGACATGTAGAATCTCACACCGGGTCTGTCCAGCACCATGTACATGTACATCTGCCCGTGTCTTTGACTTTAGTATCAATATACCTATGATCAATGATATGTGATTATCAGTCAACAAACACACTAGTTTAATGCATTATTATTGTCCCTTAATAATAATACTCGACTAGGGACCTTTAGGAATATTGATACTATTCTCATAATCTCATTTCTAAGTCACATACTTAGAGATATAGAATTGCATATCATATTCCAAGGACATTTATTAATCTAAAATTTATATCGCAGTAAATTAAGAATTAATAAATTATAAAGGGAATAATCGATATAACATAAATATTAATAATCCAAATGTCTTTAACTAAAATATCATAGTGTTGTCTCTAGGGCACAAACACTAACAAATGCCTGTTGAGTGATCCATAGATCTCAGAAATCTTGTAATTAACAAGTTTCTTGCAATTATAGGCAAGTTTAGGGAGTTTTGCAAAAAGTTAATTTTCAAAGATGTTTGGATATAAGAGTTAAGGAAAAAAAATCAAGAATGATTTTGTGTAACATTCTACTTTATTTATCCATTGATATGTCTGCTGCATCAGTTGAAACCAAATGTGTTATCCCTGCTTCGAGTGATTTGTCTGAGTTTCCTATTGTTGTCTTAAAGAGATTGTGTTTAACTTGTACTGCATTGAACAAATGTAACTTTATGATGTTTAGTTTGACATATACAGTATAAGATTTTCAGTTGCATGCAGTATTACATGAAAGATGATAATCAGTTAAATTATAAACACATAGCAAACAAGACACAAACAGTTTTGAAATAGAGAAGATGAAAGATTTTCATTAATATAGAAACATAGTACAGGATGATCTAGATTCCAACAATTAAACCCTAATCCTAACTACTCTAGTTTCTGCTTCTTCTCTACTTCAATCCTCCTCGCCCTGCGTTGGTACGGTCCAGACATGGAGTGTGCAAGAGAAATGATTCTCTCTTGCAGCTCCAGAGCAACAAGATGTTCCCGCTCAGCCTCCAAAGCACGTCTCTCCTGTTCGAACGAGACTTCACCCTCGAAAAATAAAAAATTTATTTGATCATCCCAAGAAAGTTCGTCAAAAACTTTAAGGGGAACATCAAAAGGACTGCAAACTATCCCTTTGATGCGGACACAAATCCCAACAGGTTCATAGTAGGCCTTGTTATCAGCCAAATGAAGGGCTGGAAGATAAACACCATTGTTAAGCTTGTAGAATACAGGAGCAACCATTTGAACAAGATAAGGGTTTGGAGTTAGGATGTTTGTTGAGAGAAAAAGTAGTGATGAATAATGAAGAGAGAAGGATTTGAATTTATAGAAGGAGAAAAGAAACCAAGAGACACTTGAGTTACCCGGTTAATAAGTGTTATAATCACATAAACACACTTTACGCGTACCTAGGCAGTTAAAAGTGACTTGCCTTTCTTGATTAACTATTCCCCATGCAAGTACTCAAGAACACTTACACAAAAAGTAACCCTTCCTAGCAGCAAAAGATATTCCACTAGCTCACTAATCAAATCAAATACTCCATACTGAGAAAGATTTATTTCGAATAAATTCAAACACATAATTAGCACATATTCAAATAAATTCAATTATTATCAGTATTCTCAAAACATCACATATAATATACTAGTATACTTACATTAGACTAACATATTCCACATTTGATCAAGAATATGCATATAAGCATGTAAATGTCAATAAATTTGAGTAATTATAGACAAAGCAAATGACTTAATGAGAAATCTGAAATACGCATTGGGATTTATTCGACAAGTCATTTTGAACATTGTACGCATATACGAGAAGTTATTTTAGGTTCTTGATTAGAGAAGTAAAATAAGCTTATCGACATGTCTTATAAATACTCAGTTTGTCCAAAACGGACTGGTAAGTTATAAATTTTAATCAATATAAAATTAGAACAGATTTTATGTCAAAAGTATTTTGCCGAACATAATTTATGAATTAAATTATTCCAGTTTTTCATACTTTTTGCTTCTTTTGATCTGTTATTTATTAACTTCATATATTTAGGATATGAATTAATAAATATACAGTTTACTTAGAATTTTGAAAAATTCCAAGTTAAAAATATGTATCGAGAAGTCTGGGTATTTATAGTAAAAGTAAATGACTTGTCGAGAACTCAAAAATAGACATTTGAAGTTTGTCTATCAAGAAGTTATTTTAAAAAAATAAGTACATATCGAGAAGTCGTTTTAAATTACTCTTTTAGAGAACTCAAAATTGACTTATCGAGATGGCAAATAAATACCCAGTTTGTCCAAAAGGTGGACTGAATTAATTCCAACTTTTATTTGAATAAATTCAAAATAAAATTAGAATAAATTTTCCAAAAGTATTCTATCAAGATAATTTATTAATTTAAATTATTTCAGTTCTGAGTTATTGATAAGTCAAAAATTGTACTTGCAGAGAACTCTGTGAATTAACACTATTAGAGAGCTCTATACGGACTTATCGATAAGTCATCTTTAAGCCTATCGAGAAGTCAGTAAATTGACTTATCGAGGACCCACTCGAGAAATCCTAAAATGACTAGTGGAGAAGTCACTTTTGACTTATCGAGAACTCAGTTCTCTATATATTTTTGGTTTTTGTAATTCTGCCTTGTGTTAATTTTACATATTAAGAATGTAAATTAACAACTGAGCAGTTTACTTAGAATTTGAAAAATTCCAAGTTGATTTTGAATTTGAAAAACAAATATGCAAAGATTCCTGAAATATTTATAATTCATTTTTCAGTTAATTTCCAATTAAATCAAATTAATTTTGATTTACTGGAGATTAATCTGTTGCAAAACATTAGTTGATTTCTTGCCTTAGGATGAAGAATTAAGCATTCCAATTTCACCTACAAGTCCAGTGAAAGTTGCTTCATCTAAAGGTTTAGTAAAAATGTCAGCTAATTTTTTTTTGTTGGAACAAAAATGAGCTCAATGATACCATTTGTAGCATGTTCTCTAATAAAATGGTACCTTACATCAATGTGATTATCCTAGAATGATTAACTGGATTAGCTACTATAGATATAGCACTAGTATTGTCACACATAATAGGAATTTTGTGTAACACTAGGCCATAATCCATTAGCTGATTTCTAATCCAAAGCACTTGAGCACAACAACTTCCTGCAACTATGTATGTAGCTTCAGTTGTAGAAGTTGATACAAATTGTTGTTTCTTTATATACCAGAATACAAGTCTTTTTCCAAGAAATTGACAGTTTCAACTGGTACTCTTTCTGTCAAACCTGCATCCAGCAAAATCTGCATCTGTGTAACCAACAGCTTCAAAACCAGTTCCCATAGGATACCATAATCCCAAGTTTGGAGTTCCCTTTAGGTATATGAAAATCCTCTTTACAGCCATCAAATATGATTCTTTTGGATTGGCTTGAAATCTTGCACATAGACATGTTACAAACATGATGTCTGGGCTACTTGCTGTTAAATAAAGCAATGATCCAGTCATCCCTCTATAGCTTGAGATATCTACACTTTTGCCCTTTTTATCTTCATCTAACTTTATTGCAGTAGATATAGGTGTAGATGCAGGTGAACAATCAACCATACCAAACTTTTTCAATAGATCCTTGGCATACTTAGTTTGGCTGATGAAGATACCATCACTTCTTTGACTGACTTGAAGTCCAAGGAAGTAACTCAGTTCCCCCATCATACTCATTTCATATTCACTTTGCATAAGCTTGGAGAATCTTTGGCAAAGCTTTTCATTAGTAGAACTAAAGATGATATCATCCACATAAATCTGAACTAGGATCATATATTCACCATGTTTCTTGTAGAAGAAAGTCTTTTCTATGGTACCTCTAGTAAAACAATGCTTCAATAGGAAATCTGACAGTATGTCATACAAAGCTCTAGGTGAGTGTTTTAGTCCATATAGACCCTTGAGTAACTTGTACATAAAATTTGTAAATTCTGGATCTTCAAAGCCAGGTGGTTGTTGCACATAAACTTCTTCTTCTAGCTCACCATTCAGAAAGGCACTCTTGACATCCATTTGATACACTTTAAAATTTGGATGTGCAGCAAATGCAAGAAAGATTCTTATTGCTTCAAGTCTTGCAACTAGTGCAAAAGTTTCATCACAATCAATTTCTTTTTATTGTGAGTAGCCTTTTGTAACCAACCTTGCTTTGTTTCTGGTAACTATACCATTTTCATCCATTTTATTCCCGAACACCCATTTTGTTCCAATAATGCTTCTATTCTTTGGTGCAAGAACTAACTTCCAAACTTTGCTTCTTTGAAACTGATTCATCTCTTCCTGCATGGCAGATATCCAATCAGGATCCATTAAAGCTTCATCAATTTTCTTTGGCTTTACTTGAGACAAAAAAACATGCATGTAGGCACTCATTAGCAGTTGCACTTCTAGTCCTCACTCTAGCAATAGGATCACCAATAATTGCTTCTCTAGTGTGACTTCTATCCCACTTCCTTGTATGAGTTTGTTGACTTGTGCCTTCATCATCTTCTTCATTGTTGGTATGACTACTAGATCCTTCTTCTCTTTCTCCCCCTGAGTTTGTGCCATCAAATTCATGTGTTTGAGATGAGATTCCATTTTCATGATTTTCCTGTTGAGTAGTCTCTTCATTTATTATCTGTTGTGCATCAACTTCATCTTCCCCATCAGAATCACTATCAATGTTGAGGTTTTCAAATGCAAGGGCTCCAGCTTCATTATTATCAAGGGATTTCAAGCCTGGACACTTGTCATCATCAAAAGTCACATATGTGCTTTCTATAATCTTCTTTTGATCAATCACATAAACTTTGTAGGTTGTCCTCTCCAGTGAATATCCCAGAAAAATTGCTTCAAAAACCTTTGAGTCAAATTTTCCCACATATTCAGAGTTGTCTTTCAAAATATAACACTTGCTTCCAAACACATGAAGATGCTTTATAGTAGGATTTCTTTTAGACATGATTGAGTAAGGAGACTTGACATGTGCCTTGTTAATGAGATATTTATTCTGAGTGTAACATGCAGTGTTAACAGCCTCTTCCTAGAAACTTGTTGACAATTTGGCATCTTACAATATTGTCCTTGCAGCTTCAACTAATGTTCTGTTCTTTCTCTCAACTACTCCATTTTGTTGAGGTGTTCTAGCAGCTGAAAATTCTTGAACAATGCCTTTGCCTTTGCAGAATTCACTCAATGTAGCATTTCTGAATTTTGTTCCATTATCACTTCTCAATATTTTCACACAATTGTAATCTTCAGTCTGTTTTTCTATCTTCTTGATGTGCTCAATAATGATATGTGGAGTTTCATCTTTAGAGTGCATAAACTCTACCCAAGTGTATCTGGAGAAGTCATCCACCATCACAAGTGCATATTTGTTCATTGAAATTGACAAGACATTTAGTGGCCCAAACAAGTCCATTTGAATTAGTTGCAAAGGAGTACTTATAGAATTCACAGTTTTTGACTTGTGACTTGATCTTTTTATTTTTCCTTTCTAACAAGCTTCACAAACTTCTACTTGAGCAAACTCTAGTTTAGACATGTCTCTTACCAACTCCTTTTTGATCAAGGTGTTAATTGCCTTGAAATTCAAGTGAGACAACTTTTTATGCCAGAGCTTGTTTCGTTCTTCTGATGCCTTAGTGTAAAAGCAACAAACACCATCCTTATTTGTTGAGTCAAAATCTGCAACAAACAAGCTTCCTTTCCTGGCTCCTTTCAGAGCAACTTCACTAGTTTTCTTGCTGATAAAATTGCATTCTTCTTTGTTGAATAAAACTTCAAAGCCTTTGTTTGCAAAATGGCTAACGCTGAGAAGATTCACTTCAAGACCAGCTACCAGTTCTACATCATTAATGACAACATTTTTAGGAATAATCTTGCCATATCCCATTGTGAATCCTTTATTGTTGTCTCCAAAGGTCACCAAAGGGCCAGCCTCCTCAAATTATGATAGCAGGACTTTATCACCTGTCATATGCCTGGAACATCCACTTTCTATAATCCAGATGATTTTCTTCACTTTTCCTTGCACACAATGAGTTTTAAGGGTTTTTAGCAACCCAAGCAGTGCTGGGTACTTTCTTCTTGTTGACTGATTTAGCAGAAGTAGAATGAGTAGTTTCAGATAAAATAGAATTCATTGACTGTTGAGCATTTTCCCTTTTTATTGTAGACCCAATTTTTGTTTCTTTGAGGACTCTCAGTTTGTGACAACTTTTCATCACTTTTAAGTTGCATGGAATGCAGTCAAACTTATCACAGATGGAGTAGGGATTATTTAAATCTGCTTCATTATATTTGCATGCTCCTTTAGTTAGCTTACTAACAACCTTTTTACAAAGGTAAGTTAGATGATTTACAAAACCACATTTTTCTTACTTCTTTCTAGGAGCATCTGCAACATAAGCAAAATTATTGCTTTTGTTTATCCCTATTTTCCCATTCCTATTTTTCTTCTTCTTTATTGCATTTTTAATCTTGGTTTCTTTGAAAGGAGTCTTGGTGCTTTGTTTGTCTATGAGATTTTCTTCAGTCTTAGAAGATTGAGTTGAGTTTGCACTTTTATTTTCATTATCCTCATCTGCAATTTCTTTCTTGATAATCAACTCTTCTTCACTGAAGTTTACTTCACAAGCCTTGAACACGGGTAACCCAACCTTTTGCAACATTGCTGGAACATTTTCATTCTCTGTTGCTTTTCCTTTGTCACTTATGTTTTTCTTCTTGCTATTCAAGGCATCATAATCAAGACCAATAGCAATGTTTGCACATGGTTTGTTTTTTTTCATGGTACCGACCAACCAATTCAGATGCGTTTCTACAGGACTTCAACTTAACTTCATTCTTTTCCAGCTTCTCCCTTAGCACTGCTTCAATTTTATTTGCACACTTGAGCTTGTTCTTTAGATGTGCATTTTCTTGTCTTAAAGCTTCAAGCTCCACTATCAACAATTTAGTTCCTTGTTTTTCACTCTCAAGCTTCTCATTCATTTTTGTCAATCTGCTCACTTCTTCATTTACATCCACCATGTTTGTATGAATGTGAAACATCTCTGTACTCATCCTTTTAACAGTTTTCTTATATTGATTCACATTTTAATCAATGGTGGTAAGAGTTGGTACCTGTGATTTAGATGAGGATGATTCTCCTTGCTCTAAGGCCATGAGTGCATACTTTCCAAATTCTTCATCTTCATCATTTTCAGAGTCATCCCAACTTTTACCCTCTGCAATATAAGCTTTGCTTTGATGTTTCTTCAGAAGAGCTTCATACTTTACTTCAAGTTCAAGATAAGCTTTATCCTTCTTTACTTTCTTGGGTTTCCTACATTCTGTAGCACAATTGAAGTATCTTATCTTAGATCTGTCAACAGATCCAGTTTTGTAGCCATTCTTGCTATCAGAACTGTACTTCCCTTTTTCTTTCCAGTTGTTGTATTTGTTGATAGGCTGTCCTTTGCTCTTGAAAAATCTTGGATTCTTAACTCTAATGTTAGACAATTTTCTAGCCAAATAAGCCATTGACTGATCTAGCTGATCCAGTTCTTCAAGAGTGTAGAACTTATCTTTTTCAAATTCTAGAATGACCTGTTCCTGTGAATCATTTGTTCTTTGCTCACTTGTTGAGGCAACTGGAATTTAAGATCTTGGCTCATCAGTAGATGTTTGGCTTTCATTGACAATTAAAGCACTTGAGCCATCTACAATATGTCCTTGGCCAGATCTCAGTGATTTTCTCTGAATCATTTCAAGTTCATATGTTTTAAGAATTCCATACAGAACTTCCAGTATTATTCTACTCAAGTCTCTCCCTTCCCTGATTGCTGAGATTTTCTGTTCCAAATGATCAGGGAGAGTAAGTAATAACTTCAAGTTTATTTATTCAGCTTCATAATACTTATCATGAAGCTACAAGTCATTTATCAGCTTGTTAAACCTTTTAATCACTTCAGTGATACTTTCTTTTGGCTTGGCTATGAAACCCTCATATTGTGAAATCAGTATTCTTCTTTGGTTTGACCTAACTTCTTCAGTTCCCTCACACAATATCTCTATCTTTTCCCAGATCTGTTTTGCAGTGTCACAGTTGACAATATTGTTATACATTACATTTTCAAGTGACTCAATTAAGATTAAATGCAAGCCACTATCTAGGAAAACTTTCTCGTTTTCAAGGTCAGTATACTTAGAAGGATCTTTTGGAGCATAATGAGCTGGGATAACCATGTCTCCATCTGTAGATTCCTCAACTCTGACCATTGGAATGAAGGGTCCATTCTTGAGGATCTGAATGTAGAGTGGATTGGCCATCATGATAAACAACATCATTTTCTTTTTCCAAAGAGTGTAGTTAGCTTTGTCAAAGGTAGGAATTTTGATGCTACTGATCTTTTGTGTATTCATTCTTCCAAGATCTTGAATCTGTTTGCTTTTAGATTTGGCTATGATACCACTTGTTAGGAAATGAATAACACACAGGGGGGTGAATGTGTTTTACTGTTTTTGGGCTTTTCTTGAATATTTATAGTTGAACAAAGTAAATTAAATTTTATAGTAAAATGTGTTCTTGCAGAAATTAAGCTTGCAGAAAATAAAGAACACAATTCTTCAAAACTCACTTAATTTTATATTAAAATTAAGACTGTTTTGCTACAAAATTTCTAGGCTCTTTGTTGATAAAGAGCTTAGCTTCTCCTTGAGAGTGTTACAAGAAATTTGATCTAAATTGTTACAACTGACTAAAGGACCAGTGTTAACTTTATATTTCAGTTAACTGCTGGTTTACACAATATACAATAAGACATGCTATTAGCTTTTCTAAACTGTCACTTGTCATTTCTATATATAGAAAAGTAGATCTTTCATTTGTGGCTTAGCATATCTTTAGCATCATGTGATAATTTTAATCTTCCTCTGTCAGTTAATCTTCACCATTGATCTTGCACATTCTTCAAGCTGGTCTGTGATTTTGTACTTTGAGAATTTTACTCGAGATCTCCAATTAGGCATGTAGAGATCTTGACATCTCGATAAGTATAATAACTTATCGAGATCTCCAATGCTCTAGTGAATCTGACTTATAAAGGTCTCTGAGTTCTCGAATGAAACTTTAGCTTGTCGAGATCTCTCTGCATCAAGTCTTCACTTTATCTTGTCGACAACTTAGAGTTCTCTAGTGAATTTTGACTTATTGATATCTCTGAGTTCTCTAGTGGACTTTGACTTATCGATAACTCAGAGTTCTCTAATAAATGTAGACTTTTCGATAACTCTGAGTTCTCTATTGAAGAAATGACTTGTCGATATCTCTCCGAGTTCTCTAGTAGCTTTCCTGACTTCTCGATAAGTCATTTGGAGTTCTCGAATAACTTCTCTATAACACTAAATCTGTGACTTGTAGAGATCCTGACGTAGAGTATTTTTATTCAAACCGATTTATTCAACTCCAAGCTTCTTCAAAATTCTTCTGAGACATAATCTTCTTGATCGTCTTCCAGATAGAATCCTTAGGCTTGATACTGTTTCAGGAAAAAGACTCCAGTCTGCTCTTTTGCATTTTTACAGACTTCAAATGTTACAAGTACAAAATACAAATTAGGATAACAATATAACTTACTTAGGGTTGACAAAATTTCTTAGTCTTGTTAAAGTATAGGAATGTCTTTTACAAAAATTTCCCCCAATTTGTGAGAAGATTGCTTAATACACATTCATGCCTGTTAACAAGACTAACCCCAAGCTTAGCAGATTATGAAAAGTAACAGTTCATTATTCTCCTTAGATCAGATGTCCATTTGGCTTTGCTTCAAATTTTGATCAGGGATACTAATGATATTGTTATCTCCAGTAATCTTGATATCATCACTTATATATTACACTCATTTTGGCCAAAATTAATTTTTATTATGATACTTTTCTGAGTGTGCTTCTGTCGCCCAATAAAGTAATTGTTTAAGGGGGTTGGATACAATTACTAAACAAATTGATGTATTATGAAAGTAAAGTAAGAACAGATGAATTAAATAATAGTTTATATTGATCTTTAATAAATTCTTACAAAACTCTCTCAAGAACAATATTCTGAAGAGCTTCTAGGTTATACGCATACTCGAGTTCTGCACCACACATTATGATAACCTATTTTCTGTTTATATACTACATAGTTACAAATCAGTCCTCTATCAATTACAAGATATGTTACAATATAACTCTAATACTTTATGTAACAACCCAAATCCGGGGTCAAGATTTGGTGTCACGAAACAATCTTTACATAAAATAAAAGAATATTCAATTGACCCCTTGAATCCGGATCGTTTACAGGTTATGGTATGAAACAAGAATCTAACCTTCTACGATTCACAACAACTACAATACAAGCGTAAATACCTTTAAACTAATGCGCTTGTCATATTCTTTTAACATCTTCAACCTCTCGCAGTGGAAATTTCTCTAACTTTTGATGTTTATCAAAGCTATTCACTTTTATCCTTATCTGTTTCTGGAAGAAATAAGAATTTGCAAAGCAAGAGTGAGCCAAAAATGCCCAGCAAGTATATAATTTGAGTTTCAAACATTAATACCAAAAGAAAATTTCCGGACAAAATCTTTAAACAATTATAAATAATTCCAACCTCTAACTATAAATCCAAAAGTGAGAAGCGATTCCCAAATTCTTCTCCAGACTCAGGGTTTTGTCCGGTTTTTGGAATCATAAAACCTTTCGAGAGAGAATGCCGTTAATGGTGATCAACAATAAATTAGACTGGACACTAGTTCACACTTATACCCTGCTGATCAGTCAGGATAAAGTGCAGATCTATACCCAACTGTATAGATCCATTCAGGTACCTAGGCTCTATCGCCCAATGGTCCGGTCCATCCCCGGCCCATAGGATCCAGCTCATCACTGGACCTTACAGTAAACATCTAGCCCGTAGAGTGTTTTGATGTCAAATCATTTTGAATTCAAAACATCCCAATTCAGGGTTCGCAAATAACCCGAAAGAATGGGTATTTGCTCAAGAGAGCAATCGAATTATAGGAACAATAATGAAAAGGACATGCATAACAAGAGTAATTGCAGCGAAATATAAAACATTTAACTATTCTGAACTTAGAATAGGAATGAAGAAATAATTAAAGTATTTTAAAAGAAAGTTCAGGAATACTTGCATCGAGAAGCTTTAACCACTATTATCGGTTAACTTTTGAATTGCCTTGATCGTTTGGCTTTATCGTCAAATCACTATCATATTCTGGATACAACCCTATCCTTCATGTCCTTCGATTGGAATCTTGTTGAGTCTGATAATTAATTACTAAATCATTCCTAGTCCAATGTCACGTCTCGGGTCTTCCGACTAGGACCTACAGGGTTGAAATACCCTAATTCAGATAATCGTCTCGCTTAACATAACATCACTATCCTATTCTACCCATACGATTTCATAACCCAACTCATATTTATATGTATTACTGAAATACACATAGCAATTATGGTTCACATCTTCAAAACTCGGTTCAGTGTTTATTTTTCGGAAAATACGTATACTCGTCATTTTGAAAAACAGGGTAATCAATTATTTATAAATTATTTTGTCTCAATCGTAATTAAATTCGTATAATATATTTATATATGGTTATTTGACATCTCCGATAATTATAGGTTACGTTCCCGTATTTTCGGAATTAATTTCCCGAAAATCGGGCAGCGTCTCCTTTGTTTATCAGCCTACCCGTCGAGCAATTCGACGTCAATCACAATCAACAATCACATCCAATCCAATTTGCAATCCCAAACACCAGTACAACTTCGATTATTTATTATTATTATCCGTACTTTTATGTTTTCGTTTGTATTTTTCATTTCGCAAATAATTTTTACCGAACTAATTTTATTCAATTAATAATTGTAGGACTCAGATAAAAATCATCATCGCCCACCGTCGGCTACCAGAGGCTCATAGCCGACGGCGGTAAAATTCGCGGGTTCCCTTTATAACGGACGTCCGACACGAATTTCACCGATTAATTATGATAATCCCACACGAATTTATTTTATTACGAAAAGTTAATCAATAATTTTCTGCAAGATTAAAAGTTTAATCAGTAAAATAACATAAACATTTGAACAAAATACAACGCAGCACACGCGCCTCACGCGCTGCAGCAACACATCTGCAAACAGAACTGGAATAAAAACATGGTTGTGAAATGACCAACCCAGGCGGCAACAATCAGGAAGAACAACCGAACACACATATACACGCGTGTTACACACGCACACACACTAACGCACCCACACACACACTCGAACACGCACACACCCATAAGCACGTATATATACGTATGTATATATATACACAGTAGTAAACAAAACAGAGCCAAAAAATTCACTGAAACAGGCCGACCGGAAAAACTCACCGGAATCGGAGCAATCGTGAAGGGGAAGAAAATAAACCGAGAAACAGATTAAGAGAAATATAAGAGAAATGAGTATTTGAGAGGGATGAGAGATGAACGAGAGAGAGAGAGAGAGAGAGAGAGAGAGAGAGAGAGAGAGAGAGAGAGAGAGAGAGAGAGAGAGAGAGAGAGAGAGAGAGAGAGAGAGAGAGAGAGAGAGAGAGAGAGAGAGATTGATCGGGAGAGACGAGAGAGAGATTTGAGGAGAGAATTAGAGAGAGAGACATGGGCTGAAAAAGAAAAACGGGTTGAACCCGATTTAAACCCTGTGTCCCCTTTTTTTCTTTTATTATTTTTATTGAATAATTTCACAACTAATGTACTGCCTGACCCGCATTTTAATTGTTAACGATACATTCTGGGGTTGAAACAAATCAAAATAATGGTACATAAACCTCAAAATAATCAATACCAGTAATATATAAAATTCTGTAATTATTTAAAGCATCTTTGGAACGCGCAAGTACCTGTATTTAACGATTAGACGAACCGACATGCGGGTGAAATTAATAAAATTGTTATAATATTCAAGAGTTAATAAAATAAAATTTTCATGATTTTTAAAGCATTCTGAAATTAAATAATGATTTGTTTTTCAATTAAATATGATCAAAAAAATATTTAGAGATAAATAATCAATAAAAAATTGATTTCTAAATTTTATAAATTTCTAAAAATAATAAATAAAATCATAAAACAATAAAAATAGTTTTAAAAACAAATTTAGCATTTATAAAAATAAATATTCAATAAAATTACTTTAAAAATGAATTAAATTCATACAGCTCGATAATTAATTATAAATTTAATCTTCGCATCCAACAATTCACAAACAATTAATAATACAGCAAAACATAGCTCACGGAACCATCACATATTTTATTTATTTAATAATTCAGTAATTACATTTATATATCGGATCTGAAAGTAGGTTACTTAGCCAATAAGTAACTATAAAGACGATATGGTTTTAGTACCAGATTTGGATAATGATTAAAACAGAGCCTCCTATAAAATATTTTACATGAAAATGAGATAATAATATCTCGCCTTTTGAGAATACGAATTTTTATCGATCCATAAAATGATTTGCGTATCGAAATTTTCATGCCGGGACTCGTATAGGTCAAACCGTACCTCGGATCGAGAAAGTCAAAACACGGAAAGTGTTCAGAATTATCAGATTAGGTTAGGAAGGATTTTCGGAAGAGTTTCGGGTTGTAAAAACGCAAAAACGGTTGAATTGGGACGATTTCTGATTAAAAAGTAATTTTGTAATTATGTAAAAATAATCATTATTAATTCCATAAATTCTTATAAAATATACAATAATCCAAAAATTACCAGAAAAATACCAAAATTATCTAAATTTAATTATGTATAATTAGAAATTAAAATATCTAAATTTTATTAGAAATAAACATCCAAATATTATTATCCATCATCAAATAATTTACCAAAATTCACATAAAAATTACATAATAATTATTCATTGATAAAAATAATTACATAATATTTCCCAGACGTTACACTTTACATATTTAAATCAACTACGATCTTATAAATCAACACCTTCTGATTTATCTCGCAGTCATGACTTATCATCCAAGTCATTCTTCAACGGATAGCTTTGATCAATGGATAAATGTTTTAGCTTCAACAGATAATCATTTATGTATATCAACGGATGATATCGAAACTTTCAACGCATAATCATATTACATCAGTTGATCATATCCTGATTGTGACATAGATCATGATTTTCGACTTAGCAAATTCTCAACAACTTCATTTGCTATTATGTTCTAAGAGAACATGTAATTTTACATTTGTTTTAATATGTCTTACACTATTATTAATTTATCCATTGTGTGTGTAATAGGATTTTAAATATTATCATATTTTAAAAAAATCTATAATTGTGTTGATCAATTTTTTTATAATGTAATATAATAAATATTTTTGATTTGTCATTTCGTTATATTATAAATCAATTTTAATATGATTTGATATTAAAAAATGAGATATTATTAATGTTTTTGTATAATACGAATTAGTAGATTGTTTATATAAAAAAATATTAAAAATACAAAATTATAATTTTGAGTTATTTCTCGAATCCTCGCGAGAATTCCTGTTCAGGGGAGATCAAAGATGAAAATATATCCGTTGAGGTTTCGGGTGAGTTCGTGGACGGGGGACGGGGATAGCACTTCCTGAGCCCGAAGTGAACCGATACATATCCCTATAAACAAACTTCAAATATTTTTGTTTTAATAATATAATTTTGATTTTTTAGTAATTAGGCTTATATACTATACAAAAAGTATTTACTCTCAAAATTTTCGGGATGAGGGAGAATTAAAATCTACAACAAAAAGTAAGTAAGCTCTCACTACTTAAGTTACTTAAGTTGTCTAATCTGACTTTAACGGTATGTATGAAAAGAAAAAAAGTAAAACAATCCAGTAATAAATTTTATGTCATCACATTTTTATTTATTTAAATTTTACGAGATGTAATTAAATTTATAAAATATATTTTCAGTATTACATAATTGTTATACGAATATAAGATAAAATAAAAATAAACGTTTTTAGTATTCAAAAATCATTTCTATATAGGTTCAAATTCGTTCGAGATAATATTTCGATATATATTCGCACGGGCTTTTACGGTAATACTCCCTCCGTACTAATTTATCTGTCTTGTTTGATTTTTGATGGTCAAATTGACTCAACTTTGACTGTAAATAAAATCTTATTCTTTCATTATTTTGAAAAATTGAAAAATACATATTGAAGTAGATTAAACATACTTTCTAATGATATAATTTTCATAAATATTTTTGATAATTTTCTAATGTGAATTTTCCAGTCAAAGTTGAGTTAATTTGACCGTAAAAAGTCAAACACGACGATAAATTGGGACGGAGATAGTATTAATTATTAATTATTAACTGTTTTTTTTCAAAAAAAAAACTCACAATTATACATTGAAGGACCAGATATTGAATAATAAGTTGAAACTTCGAGAGGCTAACATTTCAACTTTTTCCATTTTTTGTCGGAGCCCATTTGTGTCTTCCCTTTACCTTGATTGCATATGTTTTATTTTGGTCTATTTGTATCAGGATATATTTATTTATTTTGACTTTATTATAGTGCATAATGTATAATTTATTTTTATTTTGTTTTTAGTAATTTATATTTCAACATTGCTATTTTAAACTTTGTCTTCTGAATTTTATATTCATTTATTAATTATTAATTTAAAATTTGATTTTTTTAAAAATAATTATAACTTATAAGTTATGATTTATAAATACATCATCAACTTATAAGTAAAATTAAGTAACATTATTAAAACGCCTAAATTATTTATAAATAATAATTTAAATATCACCTATAAGACACTTTTATGTTTTAAATAATAAACTATTTTTTTAACATGAAACATGATATACATACATACATATATATATAGGGTGGCATTGGGATGAGCAGAAAACCGCACAAACCGTCCGCACCGCACCAATCCGCACAGCAAAACATGGTTTTTAATTTTCGTGGTGCGGTTGCGGTTTGAATTTTTAATAAACCGCGCAATGCGGTGCGGATTGTGGTTTTAAATTTCTGAAATGTGGTTCAAACCGCACCGCACCACAGTAATTAATATATATATATAATACTTATATTTCCTGATTCCATTTATTAAGTCTGATTTCATTTAACATACTAGGAGTGGTTGCTTAGTGATCATCTTGTTTATGCAAGACCAATTTTTGCGTGGTGATCATCCTATTTGTGTTTTTTCAAAAATAATGAGACACATGTTACAAAGCCACCTATTTAATAGTGAACTCATTTAATTGTCGAGCCAAACTTCTATGTTAAATTTTACAATGTGGAATTTCTAATTTGTATTATTGAAGAATATTGACGACTTTGTTATATTATTCGGAAATTTAATTAAATTTAGGTGTTGTATTTATTTAAAATTTTCGAACTTGTAATGTATAAACCGCAGTGAACCGCACCACACCGCACCACATTTTTGTGGTGCGGTTTATGCGGTTTTTGAGGGTACGCGGTGCGGTTGCGGTTTGGAAATTTGATCAAACCCGCATGTGCGGTTTGGTTTGCGGTTTGAAGAAAAAATCACACCGCCCGTACCGCGCTCACTCCTAGGGTGGCAATTTGAGGGCTCCGTTAAATAGAGAAAGTAGAGAACTATTATTTAAAAAATATAAATATATAACTTATTTTATTTTTTATCAGATATTGTTACAAATTTTAATTATCTAATTGAAAACGAAGTTGCACAATTGCTTTAATTAAAAAATTATTAAAATTTTATAAAATAGTTTAAAGTAGTTCTCTAATAGAATAACAATAAAATTACACTTATACAAAATTATACCACAATTATCAAATTTAAAATCATTTTTTCTCAAATTTTAATTGTTAAATATTTTATTATATTTAAATATAACTATTATTAGACATTAACAACCAATTCGAGGGTTAGATAGGCCCTATATATACTAGCCTAAATCCCCTTGATGCACGGGTTCCCTTAATATTTTAATTTTTTTTATCCATCATTTTTTAAAATTTTAAAATATTTATATAAATATAAAATAATAATAAATTTATAAAAAAAATAATAGGATAACTTGTGGTCGTAGTTTAGTATCCGGTAATTTAATAATTTAGTAGTTTAGCGGATATATAATACTATTTATTAATTTATTTTAATAATAAGATAAGCTTTTAAAAGAATAGGTAGACTATGTAGTTTAACGATTTAGTAGTTTAGTGGATATATAACATTATTTTTTTAATAACCCAAATTACGAAATAACTTTTAAAGTAAATTATAACTCATTCCGATTATTATGGTATACTCCCTCCGTCTCTCTCATTTCTTTACATTTCTTTTTCAATGTTCGGCACGCATTTTAAGGTACGTATAAAACATGATTCCTCAACTTTTTTTCAAAATTTTCTTTTTATATATAAAAATTTAAATATTATATTTTCATTCAAAAGAAAAAAAAATTGAAAAATAATTATATAACTACACTTTTACGCAGGCTTAAAGTGCGTGCCGAGTCCCCGTCCCCAATGTAAAGAATTGAGGGGGACGGAGGGAGTATAATATAAATATATGTTCAGGCAGGGCTTTCACCCGTATGCTTACAGGCATATACTATTAAACTAATCTATTTGACTATTTGAGTTTTCCTTCTTGTTTCTCTGTGTATTGATTAGTTGTCTTTTTAGTTTTCTCCATGCTTTAGTTTAGTTTTATTATGCTGTTAGTGTTACCCCAGAATTTAGTCTTTATTTCAATATTGACAAAAACAAATTTCATTATACTTGTATGCAAATATAGTGAAGGCCAAAAGAATGACAATGGAAAATTGATTATTTTAGTATGGAGAAATATGTTAACTTGTTGTAAAAGGTTTGTTTGAAATTCCAATAATATTGGTTTATGATAATTTTCTTCTTCATTTATCTTTAAATTTTAACTGATATATCTTAATCATGTGATATATTATTGTTTTGGTTAAATGTAAAAATAATATTTGAGCGATTATGTTTGTTCCAAATTTAGTTTTAAAATTATTTTTAAATAACGTGGTATGACATTGATGTTTTAAAATCGATCAATTGATTATAAATTTTGTCTCGATTAAGCGGAAATTAGGTTAATGAGCAATTTTTTAAAAATTTGATCAAAAATTCATCCAGACGATATTAATGTGTCTAATGATCAAAAGCCGATATTAATTAGATAAAGTTGTTTCCTGTTTTAAGTTAAAAGTTAAGAAAAAAATTATTTAATAAGATATTAACTATTATAATGGATACGAGTAACTAATTTATTAGTTAAATCTTTAGCAACTTTCTAATATACCTATTATTTTCGTTTAAAATATATTAATCTCCACGTTCACACAAAGTATGAATAAGGATACGTGGTTGTTTTTGTTTTTAGGTTTAGGATGGTGATTAAATTTTTTTAACAGTTTCATATTTTATAAAATAATTTGTTTAATTGAATTTTTAATATATATATATATATATATATATGAGTAAAGTTTACGGTGTCTTTTTTTTATTGGACTTCTCGGAGTTTATTTATGATTTCCAAAAAAAGTATCTCGTAAAATGTGTTATCTTGCAAATATATTTCACAAATATCATTTTTGCAATAAAATCGTATAAATTTCATACATTTACAAATATAACACGTATGTTCCATGACTAAACATGTATGTTATGCAAACTAAGTATACTAACTTTGTACCCGTCCAATGCACGGGTAGCGTTCATATTATTTATGATTTTTTTATTAAAATTTTTGGTACAAAAATTAATTGTAAAAACTGCAAAATAATATTTATATACCGTTAACTATATTTTCATAAAATTTTATATTTTTAAAATTTAAAATCTTCAAATTTGATATATTCAATTTTAATCGCTCTGACAGTATAATATTACATGTAAAATAATATATTCGAATCCTAGTCACAAATTTTGCTAAATAATTTCCGAATTAATAGCCTTATTCAACTTCTTTTTTATACAATTATAAATAATAATTGGTAATCATACTTTAAAAGGATGATCAAAGTATAATATAGTAAATCTTTTATATCAATTTTAAAAATTGTAAAATAATTTATTCGAATCCCGTTTAATTTTGCAAAATGATTTTCAAATTAATAATATTCTTAAATCCCATTTTATTTTGCAAAGTAATTTTTAAATTAATAATATTTTTGAATTGTATTTGATATAATTAAAAAGAATAATAATTTACATTAAAAAATAACTCTATTACTATTACTTGTTCCTAAATTATGTAATTGTCCTATATAGATAGAATATATGCATTTTATAATTTTACTGCTTTATTTCTTCCGGGCACATTACGCCTCCCAGGCTTGTATTTTTTTTGAAAATAAATTACTAACTTACCCATGACGACCAAATCATACCACAAAAACTCCCTTATTAGATATAATTAAAAAAATAATAATTACAAAGTCTTGCCTTATCGCATGGTGAGAAAATTTTTCTCTCTGTTTTTGTTAGCAGTTGAGTTAATCTCTGTGAATCTATTTTCTTTTCAATCTTGGCATGGCAAATAGAACGAACACAATTAAAGAGATGGAGGAAAGTTTTGCTCGGATAAGAATCGAAGACGAGGAGGAAGGGGGTCTCTCTTATGAGGAGAAAACTAAAGCACAATCGGAGATAAACACTCGTTGGTGCCTGATTGGACGCTTTCTTACAGAATCACCTATAGATTTTCAGGCAATACAACATAAAATGGTCTCACTGTGGAGAACAGGACGAGGAGTGTATGTGAAAGAACTGAAATAAAATCGATACATCTTTCAGTTTTATCATGAGGTAGACATCAAATGTGTAATTGAAGGCAGCCCCTGGACATTTGGAAGATTCCACCTAATTTCTGAAAGGCTCCAGGAAGGAGACGATCCAAAGACATTGCCAATAAACAAAATACTACTATGGGTCCGGATTCATGATTTGGGAAATGGATTCATGTCGCAAAGAATAGTGACAGACATTGGCAACCACATAGGTACATTTGTTGAATCTGACCCTAATAACTTTCTTGGCGTCTGGAGGGAATACCTAAGAGTTAGAGTGCTAATATCCATAGACAAACCACTGAAACGTAGAATGAAGCCGAGGAAGAGTGATAGTCAATGGTGTTGGGTAAACTTTAAGTATGAAGGTATCACTACATTTTGCTATATATGCGGTATGATTGGACACAGTGAGAAATTCTGTGAAAAGATTTTTGATACACCGCTGGAACTGATTGATAAGCCATACGACACATGGATGAGGGCTGAACCACGACATCGTAACCATACAATATGTTCTAAAAGGCTTAGACACGGTGGAGTTCTCAGGCGACAGTGACAATGGATGAACATGAGAAAGGAAAAGATAAATCATATCCCATGATTTGTGCAGGGGAGGAAGAAAATTACGATAATTCAGGGTTAGTGGTTACAGAGCTGGATTACAATCAGTTGACACAAAATGGCGCTTTCTCAGGAAAAACAAAAAGCGTAAATATAGCAAGTACAACAAATGAGGAAGAGAAAACGCTTAATGAGAGGCAGTTTAGCGCGGGAAATGAATTTGAAAGTAATGGGCTGCTCATCATGGATCCTAAAATACGTAGAACATAAGATCTTATAGGCCCAACTGATAAAGAGATGTTGGACTCACAGAACTATACACAACAGAACCAAAAAAACGTAATGAGGGCGGGTGCTGCTTTGCAGGCCCGCCTAGAATTATGACAATTTTGAGTTGGAACTGCCAAGGTATTGGGTCTCCTTAGAAATTTCAGTTCCTAAAGGATGTAGTCCGTCAAGAAAGGACCAATTTCATATTTCTTTGTGAAACAATCTGCAAACGAGAGAAGATGGAATTCTTGCGTACGCAACTAGGTTATGAAGGTATGATTCTAGTAGAGCCTCAAGGTCGAAGCGGGGGTTTAGCTTTTCTATGGCATGAGTATCAGAAAGCAAATCTCTTGAGTTTGTCTCAGCATCATATAGACATGGAAGTCTCAGTTGAGGGTATGGGAACTTGGCGTATAACAGGTATGTATGGGGAGCCAGAAAGAAATAATTGAAGAAAAACATGGGACCTGCTTCGTAATCTATCAAGGGACTCTAACCTCCCATGGTGCACTATAGGAGACTTAAACAATGTCACCTCGCAACAGGATAAACATGGAGGTGAGATCTATCCTACATGGATGATCGATGGTTTTAATGATGCCTTACCAGATACAGGCCTCAGAGATATGGAATTAATAGGCCATCAATTCACATGGGAAAGAGGGAGAGGTAAACTAGAATGGACAGAGGACAGACTCGACAGAACGTTGGTTTCTTCGGATTGGATGAGTATATTCCCACTGGTGAACTTGTATAACTTGGAAGGATCAAACTCGGATCACAACCCAATTTTCTTGGTCCCAAAAAAATGAGAAGCTTACACAGGTTCGAGTATGTTCAGATTTGAAAACGCATGGTTGCTAGAACCGATGTGCCAACAGCTGGTTAAGGATTACTGGCAAGAGAATGATGATGTAGATATTCAAAGTAAAGTGAAAGCTTGCAGTGGTGTTTTAGAAGTGTGGGGAAAAGAAATAACAGGGAATTTTAATAAAGTGATCAAAGATTGTAAACAGAAACTGAAGAAGCTGAGAAATAAAAAAGACGATCGATCTCTACAGGTGTTCTTGGAAATAAGAAATAAACTACACTTGACTCTAGACTAGTAGGAAATATTCTGGAGACAACGCTCAAAACAGCTCTGGCTGAAATCGGGAGACAAAAACAGCCGGTATTTTCATGCTACTGCAACAACCCGAAAGAAAAATAATCAGATTATAAAGCTACAAAATGCGGAAGGAGTCTGGAAAGAGTCGGATAATGGGATGAAGAATCTGATTACAGATTACTATGGTGATTTGTTTAGCTCTACTCAAACGAACTGTGGGAATATCATCAACAATGTGCCAATAAGTATAACTCATAACCAGAATGAAAGCTTATTGATGCCAGTTTCAGAAGACGAGGTTAAAAATGCTTTATTCTCAATGCATCCGGAAAAGGCTCCTGGTCCGGATGGGATGACACATGCTTTCTTCCAACGACATTGGCGTATAGTAAGTAAAGATGTGGTGAATTTAGTGAGACGATTTTTTGAAGATGGTACGATGCCTCAAGGCTTAGACGACACAAATGTGGTTCTCATTCCTAAAAAGAAAAATCAAGCCAACTTAGGGGACCTTAGACCTATATCTCTATGCAATGTGCTAGTAAAAGTAATAACTAAGGTCATGGCAAACCGGCTGAAAGACTTTCTTCATGGAGTAGTGTTAGAAAATCAAAGCGCTTTTATACCAGGCCGCCTGATATCGGATAATATCCTGATTAGTTATGAAGTAATGCATCATCTGAAGAGAAAGAAGCGAGGGAATGAGGGTTACATGGCTTTGAAATTAGATCTTAGCAAAACTTACAACTGAATTGAGTGGTCATATCTTCAGCAAATTATGCTAAAGATGGGCTTTCACGAGAAATGGGTGTACTTGAGCATGAAGTCTTTGAGCACAGTTCGATATCACTTACACATGGACAGCGAAAAATGGGTTCACTTTGTCCAGGGAGAGGAATACGACATGGGGATCCCTTGTCGCCTTATTTATTCATCCTATGTGCAGAGGGGCTCTCAACAACTATTCGGAATTTTGAAATGAATAAATGGCTATCTGGAGTCAAAATCTGTAAACGGGCACCTACAATCACGCATATGCTTTCAGCTGACGATAACTATGTGTATTGTAAAGCGAATACGGAAGAGGCAGATAATGTGAAGAATTTACTGGACACGTTTGAAAGTGCAACAGGCCAAAAAGTAAATTGTGAAAAGTCTTCAATATTTTTCAGCTCAAATGTCATAGCCCCTAATAGGACAGAACTTTGCTCGAATTACAGATCCAAGAAGCTGGTGAAAGAATAACTTATTTGGGTCTCCCAACAATTCTGGGACGTAATAAGTCTGCGCTATTAGGGTACCTGAAAGAGCGAATTGATAACAAAGTGAGAAGTTGGGATGAAAGATACATCTCTCGTTCAGGGAAAGAAGTCTTAATTAAGAATGTGGCAAAAGCTCTGCCTAGTTATGCCATGAGTATATTTCTTTTACCACAAGGAATTATTACAGGCATGGAACGAAGGCTGGCCAAATATTGGTGGCAGTCGAAACCAGCTCAAAACTCAGATATCAATTAGATGGGATGGTCAGGTCTTAGCAAGCATAAATCAACTGGGGGAATGGGTTTTCAAGACTTCTACGACTTTAACCTAGCTATGTTGGCAAAGAAAGGCTGAAGATTTCTCAGTAAACCAGAGAGCATGGTTATCAAATTATTTAAGGCTCGATATTTCCCAACTCACATTTTTCTATCAGCAAATCTAGGACATAATCCTAGCTTTGTGTGGTGTTGAGTAGGATTTATGATACTTTATTACGCTTCATAAAGCTTTGAATTGGTGTAATTGTATTCAAGTTATTGGTGTTTTAATGTGTTTTCTAGTATTTTTGCATTTCAGGCATTAATCTGAGAATCTGGTGGATTGGCATTGATTTGATGCTAATATGGTGTTAGGTTGGTGTATAAGGAATAAAGCTCGCGAAGACTGGCTCAAATCTGTAAGGAAAAAAAGAAGTCAAGTTTTGGCAGAAGCCCAGCGCGCCCGCGCTGATCAAGCGCGCGGCCGCGCCCGAACTTCAGAAAGCCAGCGCGCCCGCGCTACGTCGGGTTTCAAGAATCCTGTTTTGAATAGAAGACTGATTTTTGGACTTCTTTGCTGATCAGGGTTGCTATATAAATAACTTTAGGTAATTTTTAATAATATATCAAGCCAGAGACATATCAAGGAGAGCTATAAGAAGACCGTGTTAGCACGATTCAACAAAGACAGAGAAGATCTTGTTTTTACTTGTGAATCTTTGTTTTAAGTCGTAGTTGGATGCTAGTTTTCTTATTTGTGAACCTTACTCTTGTTTCGTACTTGGTTTTGTTATTTAAGTATAAAGACTACGTTTATTATACCATGCTTTCATCGGAACCCACGTTGTCGATGAGTCCAGTTATGGGCTAATTGTTATCGTGGAGTTTTAACGGATTTACTTATGGATTTCTTTAGTTAAATTGTTTTGATACCTTAGTATGTGGTGATTGTATGATAACCTAGTATTGGTTGTGCTTATTCGTCTTATGAGCGTCGCGAAATTATAAGATAGTGTGTTAATTCTTAATGAAACGAAAGTGAATTTAAGGGTTTAGAACTTGCCATACTAGCATAGGTTCATGTATTTGTTATGCATGATTTGTGGGTAATTTTAACCATCTTACTTGCCCTATGTAATCAAGATAGATAACTTGTGCTTAAACCGTTATGTTGTCAAATTTTATAGAAATATAGGGTCTCAATGTAATGGGTGTCTATTTAGCTTCTATGTCTTTTGTGGATGTCTGGTAGTATGGTATTCGTGCAACGAAAATTGGCATTTATCAGTTCCGTGTTATTCTAGATTAGTGTCATCACCATTGCATGCTAAGGTTAAGAATAATAAGGCTATTGAATGAAGTATTTAATGAAGTTAGAATCCCATGTTTATCATATATATTAATTCAATCAATCTTATTCCCTTAGTTATAATTGTTAGTTTAATTCTTAGTTATAAACAACCTCAATTTTTATCGTCTTAGCATCGAATAATAACCATACATTGTTGCTTAAGTGCATAAATTAATTAGTTAACCAAGCAGTCTCTGTGGGAATGAACTAGAAAAGATTCTATACTACTTGTGAACTCGTATACTTGCGTGTATTAGCGCGTGTTTAGCGACTAACAAGTTTTTGGTACCGCTGCCAAAGACTGCAGTGTTAATTTATAGTTTATGTGCTTTCCATCAGTGGTCGTTCAAGATCATTGACTCGGACATTTTTACTTATTCTGTTTCCTTGCATTATTTCAGGTAGTCTAGCGAGGGTGTATGCATACGCGTTCGCGTACTCGTAAGAGAACACTGGATAAAGCCGAGGAAGAAGTTGTGGTAGTTCGAAAGGAAGTTTTTAAAAAAGAAAAGAAGGTAGAAGAAGAAGAGAAAGTTGAGGAACCAGCTTTAGTAGTGATGGGAGATCAAGTAGAAAATCCTAAGGCTTTGATGGACTATTCTCAGCCTAAAATCAAGGACATTCAGTCAAGCATCATCAGGCCAGCCATTAGGGATAACACTTTTGAGATCAAGTCAAGCACGATTCAGATGATACATAACTCATTTCAGTTTGGGGGTTCTCCTACTGAAGACCCCAACATGCACATCAGGGATTTCATCGAGATCTGCGACACTTTCAAGTTCAATGATGTGACTGAAGATGCTATCAAGCTGCGACTCTTCCCATTCTCTCTGAGGGACAAAGCTAAGTGCTGGTTACATTCTCTACCAGTAGGGTCTATCACCACTTGGAAAGATCTTGCTCAAAAGTTTCTCACTAAATTCTTCCCTAATGCGAAGACTGCTGTAATCAGGAATGCACTTACTCAGTTTGCTCAGCAAACTGGAGAATCTCCGTGTGAGGCTTGTGATCGATATAAGGAGATGCTAATGAAGTGCCCACACCATGGCATGCTTGATTGGATGATTATTAACTATTTCTACAATGGATTGGGTGCTACTTCTAGACCCATACTCGATGCAGCATCAGGAGGAGCCTTGTGGGCTAAAAGCTACGATGAAGCTTATGAACTTATTGAACTGATGGATGCTAATGAGTACCAGAATCCTTCCCAGAGACTGACTCAGGGAAAGGTAAAATGAATTCTGGAGTTGAATGCAACAACTGCTATAGCTGCCCAACTTAAGGCTTTGACGATGAAGGTGGACACTTTGGCTAATTATGGAGTTAAACAAATCGCTAGTGTCTGTGAGCTTTGTGCTGGTGCCCATGAGACTGATCAGTGCGCAAATTCTGGTGAATCAGCTCAGTTCGTGAGCAACTTTCAGCGTTCGCAGCAACCCATGCCAACCACTTATCATCCCAACAACCGCAATCATCCTAATTTCAGTTGGAGCAACGCTCAGAATGCGGTTCAACAGCCTTATCAGCTAATATCCAGCTAAGCAGTACAACCCCCCTGGTTTTCAGCAACCACAATATGCACCAAGACAACAACTCCAGCTGCAACAAGCTATTGAAAAATCTGAATTAGAAGAGTTGAAGCTTATGTGCAAGAGTCAAGCTGTTTCTATCAAGACCTTGGAAAATCAAATTGGGCAAATTGCCAATGCCTTGCTAAATCGTCAGCCTGATACACTACATAGTGACACTGAAGTGCCAGGAAAGAGGGAAGCTAAGGAGCAGGTAAAGGCAATCACCTTGAGGTCTGAAAAGGTTGTGAATCCCGAACAAATGCAAGTATTGACTGAAGAAGCTGAGGCTGAGAAAGAAGTAGAGCAGCAGGAAGTAGAAGTGGAACCAAGGAAGACTACTGTTGAGCACACTCCTTCTGAGAGTAATACATGGGAGAAATATATCTATCCTCTACCGCCTTTTCCCAAGAGGCTGCAGAAGAAAAAGCTGGACAAGCAATTTGAGAAGTTTCTGGAGGTGTTCAAGAAAATTCATATCAACATACCTTTCGCTGAGGCTCTTGAGCAGATGCCTAGTTATGCAAAGTTTATGAAAGGTATTCTCTCTCGGAAGGTGAAGCTAAAAGATTTAGAGACTGTCGCTCTCACAGAGGAATCCAGTGCTGTGCTGCAACAGAAGTTGCCTCCGAAGCTTAAAGATCCAGGAAGCTTCACTATTCTGTGTACTATCAGAAAAGTTTCTTTTGACAGATGCTTATGTGACTTGGGGGCTAGCATCAATCTGATGCCTTTGTCAATCTTCAAGCAGTTGGACTTACCTGATCCAAAATTGACTTATATGACATTGCAGTTGGCCGTCCGTTCTATTACATATCCGCGAGGTATTGTGGAGGATGTCTTGGTCAAGGTTGATAAACTCATCTTTCCTGCCGATTTCATAATTCTTGATTTCAAGGAGGATAAGAAGATTCCCATAATCTTAGTAAGACCTTTCTTGGCGACTGGCCGAACCTTGATAGATGTGCAGAAGGGTGAGCTCACAATGCGAGTGCTGGATCAGGATGTAACTTTTAATGTGTTCAATGCTATGAAATTTCCTACGGAAAATGAGGAGTGCTTAAAGGTGGAGTTGGTTGATTCTGTGATTACATCAGAACTTGATCAATTGCTAAGGTTTGATGTCTTTAAAAAAGCCTTATTGGGGAATTTAGATAGTGAAGATGACGAAGGTGAAGAACAATTACAATATTGAATGTTTCTCCCTAGAAGAGGAAAATTGATATGCCTTTTGAATCTCTTGGAATGGAGGAATTGAACAAAGCTCCTAAACGCCTCAAGCCATCTATTGAGGAAGCTCCCACTCTTGAGCTTAAGCCTTTACCTGAGCATTTGAGGTATGCGTTTTTAGGTGATGTATCTACTTTGCCTGTTATTATTGCATCTGACCTTTCAGGGAGTGACGAGGAAAAGCTTCTGAGGATTCTGAGAGAATTCAAATCGGCAATTGGTTGGACTATAGCAGATATCAAGGGAATCAGCCCTTCTTATTGCATGCATAAAATTCTGCTAGAGGAAGGTAGCAAACCTACGGTCGAGCAGCAAAGATGACTTAATCCAATCATGAACGAAGTAGTGAAGAAGGAAATTCTTAAGTGGCTAGATACATGGATCATCTATCCTATTTCTGACAGTTCATGGGTAAGCCCGGTTCAATGTGTGCCGAAGAAAGGTGGAATTACGGTGGTAGCAAATGAGAAGAATGAGCTTATTCCTACAAGAACAGTCACAGGGTGGAGAGTTTGCATGGATTACAAGAAGCTGAACAAGGCCACTAGGAAGGATCACTTCCCTTTGCCCTTCATTGACCAGATGCTTGATAGACTGGATGATCATGAGTACTATTGTCTTCTTGATGGCTATTCGGGTTACAACCAGATTTGTATCGCTCCAGAAGATCAAGAAAAAACTACCTTCACTTGTCCATTTGGTACTTTCACCTTCAGACGAGTTTCTTTTGGTCTGTGTGGTGCACCAGCCACATTTCAGAGATGTATGATGGCCATCTTTTCGGATATGATTGGCCAGAATATGGAGGTGTTCATGGACAACTTCTCTATATTTGAAGATTCTTTTGATGAATGCTTGCAAAAACTTGGGCACGTTCTCAAGAGGTGTGTTGAGACCAATCTGGTTCTCAATTGGGAGAAATGTCACTTTATGGTACGTCAAAGCATTATTCTCGGGCACAAGGTTTCTAGTAAGGGTCTTGAGGTGACAAAACCAAGGCGGGGGTCATTGAGAATCTTCCTCCACCTATTTCTCTTAAGGGAATTCGCTGTTTTCTTGGCCACGCGGGTTTCTATAGGCGTTTCATCAAAGACTTCTCTAAGATTTCGAAGCCATTATGCAGTTTTCTAGAGAAAGATGTCTCTTTCAAGTTTGATGACGAGTGCCTTGCATCTTTTGAGACATTGAAGAAGAGTTTAATCACGGCACCGGTCATAACTGCACCTGATTGGAATGAACCTTTTGAGATGATGTGCGATGCAAGTGACTATGCATTTGGAGCAGTTCTTGTGCAGAGGATGAACAAAATATTTTATGTTGTCTACTACGCTAGCAAGACCCTAAATGGTGCTCAACTGAATTACACTACTACGGAGAAAGAACTTTTGGCTATTGTCTATGGTTTTGAGAAACTTCGTTCATATCTACTTGGGACAAAGGTGACAGTTTTCACTGATCACGCTGCAATTCATTATCTCGTCTCAAAGAAGGACTCAAAACCTAGATTGATTAGATGGGTTCTTTTGCTTCAAGAATTTGAACTAGAGATCAAGGACATAATGGGAACTAAAAATCAAGTCGCTGATCATCTCTCACGTTTAGAGAACCCTAATGCTACTTCATTAGACAAGACATTGATAAATGAGTCTTTTCCCGATGAGCAGTTATTCAGAATGCAAGAAGAAGAACCATGGTTTGCAGACATTGTGAACTACCTTGTGAGTAATATTATGCCTCCCGACTTATCTTATGCTCAAAGGAAGAAGTTTCTACATGAAGTAAAGTGGTATATGTGGGATGAGCCATTTCTTTTTCGACAAGGAGCTGACCAAATCATCAGGAGATGTATTCCTTACAGTGAAACGGGGGGGGGGGAGATCTTGCAAGAATGCCACTCAACGGCTTACGGAGGACATTATGATGGAGAAAAGACAGCAGCTCGTATTCTTCAAGCAGGTTTCTTTTAGACGACCTTGTTTAAAGATGATCACCAGTTCATTTTGTAATGTGATCGATGTCAACGAGTGGGTAATATGTCTAAGAGGGATGAGATGTCTCTTAATGTGCTTCTCGAGGTTGATGTAACGCCCCCAAATTCGGGGTCAGGAATCTGGGTCGTCACGCCATCCTTCACTCATGTGTAATCTGGTATTGATTCAATAATCCAACAGACCCCAATCTTATACCCACACACACAAGTTATAACCTTATAAATGATGTGCAAAATATAATCTTCTTTTATTACACTCAAATGTACTTTACAGGATCTCAAACAATTATTTATAACCTCTACATGAAGTTACAATAATTACGACTGATATCTTATATCTATCTGATACTCTAGCACACCTGAGACAAAGCTGCCAGGGATCCTCCCCATGACTGCAAGCGACTAAGTCCCACACCGGCATACTGGTTATCTGTTGTGTTGTGTCATTTAAAAGAAAACAAGAGTGAGCTATAATGCCCAGCATAATAATGTACAGTATGAAAATGACTGTATGATAAACTCACGTACAACATCGTATTTGATAGTTACGTTTTATTCGAAAATAGTTTCCCTTGGTGATACACACCTTTTATGAAAATAATCATTTGGTGGATTTTATTAACCTGCGAATACCTTAATAGTAAACCCAACACCCAGACTTGAGTTACGGTATTGTATCACAATTCCAATTGGAAGAATAGGACATTCGTTGGAGCCACCGCATACGATGATCAGTAGTACTACGATAAAAGTAACCATTTCTACTAGTAAAGGGACGACACCTTCACATCTCGGTTATCACCCTTGCCGCATACGGCCTATGTGTCCTCATTTCGGGTATACATACACTTCGCAGGTCCATAGGTACATATTATACCGTCTCCTATGGTACCAGTAGTCTATCCAATACACGAAGTACTTGGATCCTACCCCTCCCTTGTCCTTTAGGAAATCCTATCATATCTCGAGAACTCGAACCACATCGAAGTTCCTCCAAGCGTTTTGCTTGTTGATAGGCATAGCTTTACTGTATATATATATGTACTTCCGAAAGTTTCGGAGGAAGTACTAAGGATGTGAGTTGACCGTTGTCAATAGATAATTAAATAAGGGGGAAAAGTTTCTCCTTGAAACTATATTCAAAATATTAAATAAGTCGGGATAATATTCTCCGACGATCTGAAATTACTCGGATGATTTTCCGAAATCAGAAAGTATGTTTTAAATCAGGATCTATGATTTTAAATCAAAATAAAATCTTAATTAAATAATAAATAATTAAATAATAGTCGATAAATAATTAAACCTCGAATGAGTTTACTCTCAAAAAGAATATTTAAAATAATATTCCTCAACTAGTTTGTGTCTACGTAATTATTAATCTATATTGATTAATCAGATTTGAAATAAATAATTATTGGGGTATACTACTCCCATGATAAAAGAATAAGTACTTAATATTTATTATTCGAACAATAAAATATAGTTGAGGGAATATGATCGTTGGGAAATCGTTTTAATAAAAGTTCGAGGTATTTTAATGTTTCGTAAGTGGACGATGTGTCCCTTTAAAATGTACTACTATGGACTTATAATCGCCCTATAATATCACCGAGATGATTTCCGGGTTTATATTTTATAAAACAAAACTGACCGACTCTCGGTCTTACGACTTATACATCACGCTCTACTATAGCGTTAATATTCTTAAATAAGCACCTCCGGAATACTTCCGGGTGTTCATCAATTTTTACTGACCGATCCTCGGTCTAAAATATATACATGCCACGCTACTCGCTAGCGTTACGTTCTCAATTATAAACTCCTCTGGGATACCTCCGGGTTTTTATAAGCTTACACCGACCGACTCTCGGTCTAAATATAACATTTCGAACTCGGTATGAACATATACTAGAAATTATCAACAATTGAGTAATGTAATACATCTCAAACGTCGTAAAACAGTTTAAAGCAATCTCATGCATATATCACGGTTTTGTAAAATAATCACAACACAACTGTTCTTAAAAGGTAAGGTTTGAAAACTTACCTGGGTATCTCACGGTGGAGGATGATCTAGGTTCTGCTCGGAAATTTATAATCACAAACAAAATTCGTTTTGTTAGGTCCCGTCCTAATTTACGGTGACTCGTACTTATGCGCTACTTATTATGCACTCTCTCAACTTATACTACCCTTATTATTCCTTCAAGTTCTTATTCACATTATGGTCACTTCATTTTTCTAAGTATCTTAAGTTCATCTTCATTTTCGTCGTCGGCTCCGCTTATGGATTCTATGGTTTCTAATCGCGCGGTCTCGGATCCGACATTTTTTATAAAACTGAAAAATCAATATTTTCACTTGAAATTTTTATAGCAGTTAGGAAACTCAAAATACTACTCTCTGTAAAAATTTCATGATTCATGAACATTCTTAAGTTGATCATTTATATATTCAAAGTTCGTAATTCGTAGCAGTTTTTGTCGCGTAAATCGCTTTTAGTAAAATGGCCATAACTTTTGATCCGTAAATAGGAATCATGCGATTCAAGCGCCTAAACAATCCTTATAAAATTTTCTATCATAATCAAGGATTATTTTTCAAGAAACTACAGTTTAAAACTTCGGGACTTTCTGTAGAAACTTAAAGTTACGATTCGTTGGTTTTAACGGAGTTACGTTTACAATCGGGGTTTCATTTACGCCCTAACTCTTAACACAACCACCAACAATTATCATTTCATCATTAACACACAAAATCCTCTAAAAAACATCATGTTCTTTAGGCAACAACAATCAACCTTAAATCTACTTAACTTAAACTTCAAGATCTCAACAATACCACTTCTTAAACTAAGTTTTCTACCACATACTAAATGAATCTTAAAAATGAATCTTTGGGCCAATGATTTTTACCTTTATTGAAAGATTGAGATGTGTTCTTGAGGATGGTGGAGGTTTGGAAGTGCTTGGTATGGTTTTTGGAACCTAAAACCACCATTGAAATCAAGAAACCAAAGAGGGGTTACTATTCACACTATTCACTAGTGACTTTCTTGATTTTATTTCACCCATCAAACTTGATAAAAAGAGATGAAAGAATTTTCATACCTTATTTTAATTTATAGGAGGCTTGAGAATTAATGGGATGATTTTACCATGGCTAGATTTTGAGTTTTGGATTTTGAATTCCTCCTTTTTCTCTTGAAGGCCGAATGGAACAATGTGCAGGGGGGGTATTTATACTTGCTTCCCTTGGTTGCTTAGCTTGGTTGCTTTGCTAGGTTGTTTCTAGTAAATGGGGTGGAAGATCTTGCACTTGATTTTTATTCTCCTAGGTTGAATCCTAGGTTTATTCTTGTTGCAAATCTTGAGGACAAATCTTTGTAGCTTGCTAGGTTACAAGCTAAACTACATGGGTTAGCTTCCTTAGCACACTATTTTGCTAGCTAGCTTGATCATCCTATGGTTAGTTTACTATTTGATGAAGTAACCATGGTTACTTTCTTACCATGGTTTAGTTAGTGCTTTACGTTTATTTAATTGTTTACGCATTCTCTCGGTTGCTTAAACGTTTTCGTAATACTTACTCGTAAGTGGTTCGCGATGTAATTTCTTTCGTATTTATTCCTTATATTTTGATTTATCATACTTGAATATAAATCCGTAGGGTTTTAATCTCGTAATTATATTATGATTCCCTTAATCCTCGATGAGTCGTAAATACGATCGTTTTTCAAATTTACTTTTCTTCGAAAACTAATAGCGTTTACATACACTCATTTTGTACGTATAATCGTAATATCAACTCCGAAACTCATTTTCTCATGCACTACATAGTGTGGGCTAAAAATTTTTCCCCGCCCGTCAGGGTTACTATTCATTAAACGTTTTACAAGGTCTCAAAAATTCAAGTTGTTATATTACTATTCATAAAGTTCTTTTACCGATGTCAAAAATTTGGGTTCTTACAGTTGAGGTCTTCGATGTTTGGGGAATTGACTTCATGGGGCCGTTTATCTCATCATGTAATAATCAGTATATCTTGTTGGCGGTTGATTATATGTCGAAATGGTTTGAAGTTAAGGCATTGCCAACGAACGATGCGAAAGTGGTGCTTAATTTTCTCCACAAGCAGATATTCACAAGGTTTGGAACTCCAAGAGTCATAATCATTGATGAGGGGTCGTATTTTTGTAATCGCAAGTACACAGCTATGATGCAAAGGTATAATGTGAATCATCGCATTGCCATAGCTTATCATCCTCAGATAAATGGTCAGGCTGAGGTGTCTAACAGAGAGATCAAGCGCATTTTAGAGAAAGTTGTGTGTCCATCGAGGAAAGATTGGTCTTTGAAGCTTGATGAAGCTGTTTGGGCGTATAGAACAGCATTTAAGACTCCATTGAGAATGTCACCATTTCAGTTGGTTTATGGTAAGGGGTGTCATTTGCATGTGGAGCTCGAGCATAAGGCATATTGGGCTTTGAAGATATTGAATCTTGACTTGGATGCGGCTGGAAAGAAGAGGATGCTACAATTGAATGAACTCTACGAGTTTCGACTTCAAGCTTATGAGAACAACAAAATGTACAAGGAGAAAGTCAAGAGGTGGCATGATCGCGGTCTAGTGCTCAAATCATTTATGTCGGGGCAATAAGTTCTTTTGTTCGACTCTCGTCTCCGTCTTTTTCATGGAAAGTTGAAGTCAAGGTGGTTAGGACCCTTCATAATCAAAACTCTGTTCCCACATCCGGGCCAAGCATTCAAGATAAATGGTCAGAGGTTGAAGCATTACTATGGTGACACGGAAAACCGTGAGGTGGTTAGTGTCGTTCTATTTTCCATTTGAGCTCAAGGTTCTACGTCGAGCTAGCGACGTAAAAGAAGCGCTTCTTGGGAGGCAACCCAAGTTTGTTGTACATTA
This sequence comes from Apium graveolens, assembly GCF_009905375.1. Taxonomy (NCBI): domain Eukaryota; kingdom Viridiplantae; phylum Streptophyta; class Magnoliopsida; order Apiales; family Apiaceae; genus Apium; species Apium graveolens. The sequence continues at coordinate 242,285,885 of NC_133648.1, read as the reverse complement.
GTAGGTAGAGGAAGCAAGAAGAAAGGAGAAAAACATAAAAAAATCAGAAAAAGAAAAAAAATCAGGGCCAACTTTAGTAACCAAGCACGCCCGCGCTGTTTTTCCAGTAACCAAGCGCGCCCATGCTTATCTAGCGCGCGGCCGCGCCAGTTTTCCACAATGTGAGCGCGCCCGCGCTGTCCTAGCGCGCGCCCGCGCTGGGTCCCTATTCGAAAAAAATTATAACAGCAGAATAAAGAGAAAAATCGGGACTTTTACTCCAAAATCCATTTCGAACACGATTTTTACTCTCCCACATCCCATAATTCCCTCTCCCAATCAAAACCATTATTCCCACGATTCCCATAATCAATTCCCACTTCTATTACATATCTAATTCTCACCTCTCCACCTATAAATACACACACTTATACACAAACTTCTCCACCACTTCATAAATTCTCAAACACAAATCTCTCTCAAACACTTAGCTTTTATTCTCTCTTATTCAATCCCAATGGCACCCAAGAGGCAAAGAACGCAAGTTAGCAGCAGCACCACCGATTCTTCATCTGCGGGTAATGTGAGGCCAAGGTTTTCTACTCCTGAGGCTGAAGAGGAGTACACGAGGCTTCTCTCGAAGCCTATTTCTAAGGAGCGAGGTTTTCTGCCATCAGGGAAGGATGGTAAGCTATTGAAGATGATTCTGGAGATGGGTTGGGTTCCTTTTTGTGAGGCTCCCGCTGCTGTGCCCATAAGTGTTGTGCGGGAGTTCTATGCTAACGCCAAGGCGGAAAATAATGGCTTCATGTTGGTTAGGGGGATGACTATAGAGTACACTGCTGATGTCATTAGGAGGGTGATTGAGCAGCCCGCGAGGAAGCCCGGTCAGGACATCTGGAACGATAAGACTCCCGAGGACTTCGACTTGGATCTGATCGTTGCGACTCTGTGTGTGCCTAAGACTAACTGGAATTTTAAGAGGGGCACTACTGATTACTCTACGTTCCCTGCGTCCTGCATGAACAGGTTTGCACGGGCTTGGAACTTGTTTATTTGTGCTAATATCATGCCATCTTCGCATGTGCATGAGATTACTGTAGAGCATGCTCGTCTGCTATGTGGTATTCTTCAGGGCGATTACATTGATTTGGGGATGGTGATTTATCAGGGGATTTTGAGATTCTTGAAAGGAGGAACTACAGGTGCTATTCCTTATGCGTCCGTTGTGACGAAGTTGTGCATGGCCGTTGGTGTTCATTGGCCCGCACATGAGCAGCTGCAGCTTCCCAGTGCTCCTATCGACAGTTCTATGATGTTGAGTATGCAGGAGTGGGGAGGAGGAAAGCCCGATCCAAAAGGGCTTGGTTATTCTTATGCTCATCTACCAGGTGGTGTACCCATGGATCAGATGTATGCGGGTGGTACGCAGCAAGCGAGTAAGGCAGCTTGGAGAGCTCAGTTTAGAGAGGAGGCTGGTTCGTCGCAGCAGCAGTAGCAGCAGCAAGAGGCTAGAGCAGATGTTAGATCTGGTTTGAGTTCAACGCAGTATAGGCGTCTAGCGCGGAGGATGAATGCGATGCACGCCATCCATAGTCGGTTTGCACATGATCTCACCCAGGCACTTGAGACAGCTTTTAGAGCCACCGGTGTTTACATATAGTGGCCAGTATTTGGTGAGGATTCCTTGTATCCGCCTCCTGATACACCTGACACTCCATCCGTTGAGGGTGAGGATTCTGATTCACAGTAGGTATGCCTGAATTCCTTACTATTACCTTCACTGAGGACAGTGAATATTTTAAGTTTGGGGGTAGTAGTTGAAGGAATATGTTTTGTGTGAGTCACATTTAGTTTGCATATTCATGATAGTTTAGTTTGCATATTTTGTCATATAGTAGTTCTTTTTATTTTTGGTAGTTTTTACGATATTTTGTTCATTTAGTTCATGCATGTGCATTATAACATGATCCCTTAGATGATTTTTCCAGTTGACTTGTGATATTGATGTTAGTGTAGTGATGTCATATTTAGTGATGTTAAGTCTTATCGAATTAATTTGCATACTAGAGATAATTGTTTTTCACTAAGTCTTATAGGTTGCTAGAGTGCTAGATCATGGTCATGGTTTGTTTGTTTGTCGAGGTTTAATCGCTTGTTTATATTTAGAATTTAGGATATTCTCTTAATAATAAAATAGCATGGATTTTTAGAAATTGGAGAAAATTGGATTTTATTGCTAGTTTTGTGGCTAGGTGTCAAATGGCTAGTAGCTGGCTCATATTTATATGAGTAGTCTAGGGTTTAGCGAGCAGAAATTTGAAAAAAAAGAGGAAAAAAGAGAAAAAAAGAATAAGTGTTATGTATGATTGATCACGAGTGGGCTCTTTAGTACTCGATTTATTAAGTTCTTAGGGGACTTTGTGTCTAGTGACCTAAGGCTTTTATAGTCTGCGATCCGCTAACCTAACGCTCGCTACATGGGTACTATTGTATAAGTCTTTTGTGGACCTCACTTATTGCACGATCAAATAAGCATACTTATTTTGTTTTATTGTGAATAAAAGCATGAATCCACGATTAACTCCGATATAAGAATTGAAGTGTTATAAGTTATTTTGAGTCTAGCTTTTATTTCATTTATAAACTTGCGATTGCTTTCATAAGTAGTGAGTCATGATTGTTGATCTAGTTGCGATAGTATATCTGTAAGCAGTTGCACACACGCACGTCTTTGGTTCATATATTATTTTGTGAGATTTGATTGATCTTTATGCGAATAACTGCATTTGCTGAGGTGTTGCTTGTTGATTGGTTTAGTTATTCTATGGGGATCATTGCATTCATTTAGTTGTATTCATGCATTTTTATTTCTTATTTTTGAGTCTGTTTATGCTTGAGGACAAGCATCGATTCAAGTTTGGGGGTATGTTGAGTGACATTTATGACACTTTATTACGCTTCGTAAAGCTTTGAATTGGTGTAATTGTACTCAAGTTATTGGTGTTTTAATGTGTTTTCTAGTATTTTTGCATTTCAGGCATTAATCTGAGAATCAGGTGGATTAGCATTGATTTGATGCTAATATGGTGTTAGGTTGGTGTCTAAGGAATAAAGCTCGCGAAGACCGGCTCAAATCTGCAAGAAAAAGAAGAAGTCAAGTTTTGGCAAAAGCCCAGCGCGGCCGCGCTGATCAAGCGTGCGGCCGCGCCCGAACTTCAGAAAGCCAGCGCGTCCGCGCTGATCAAACGCGCGACCGCGCCAGGTCAGGTTTGAAGAATCCTGTTTTGAATAGAAGACTGATTTTTGGACTTCTTTGCTGATCAGGGCTGCTATATAAATAATTTTAGGTCATTTTTAATAAGATATCAAGCCAGAGACATACCAAGGAGAGCTGTAAGAAGACCGTGTTAGCACGATTTAACGATGACATAGAATATCTTATTTTTACTTGTGAATCTTTGTTTTAAGTTGTAGTTGGATGCTAGTTTTCTTATTTGTGAACCTTACTCTTGTTTCATACTTGGTTTTGTTATTTAAGTATAAAGACTACGTTTATTATACCATGCTTTCATCGGAACCCACGTTGATGATGAGTCCGGTTATGGGCTAATCGTTATCGTGGGGTTTTAACGGATTTACTTATGGATTTCTTTAGTTAAATTGTTTCGATACCTTAGTATGTGGTAATTATATGGAAACCTAGTATTGGTTGTACTTATTCGTCTTATGAGCGTCGCGAACTTGTGCTTAAACCATTATGTTGTCAAATTCTTTAGACATATAGGGTCTCAATATAATGGGTGTCTATTCAGTTTCTATCTCTTTTGTGGATGTTTGGTAGTATGGTATTCGTGCAACGAAAGTTGGTGTTTATCAGTTTCGTGTTATCTAATTAGTGTCATCAGCATTGCATGCTAATGTTAAGAACAATAAGGCTATTGAATGAAGTTAGAATCCCATATTTGTCATATATATTAATTCAATCAATCTTATTCCCTTAGTTATAATTGTTAGTTTAATTCTTAGTTATAAACAACCTCAATTCGTTATCGTTTTAGCATTGAATAATAACCATACATTATTGCTTAAGTGCATAAATTAATTAGTTAACCAATCCAGTCTCTGTGGGAACGAACTAGAAAAGATTCTATACTACTTGCGAACTCGTATACTTATGTGTATTATTAGTGTGTGTTTAGCGACTAACATGTGGCAAAGTATCTAGGAGTCAATTCCGTTATTGAAGAGTGGGGTTCGATGAATGATTGGTATAGGAGATAAAATTGCTATCAAACAGCAACCTTGGTTAAACGCAGATGATCCGTATATTTCTACAGAATCTCCGAGCTTCGAGCAGAATACAGTTGCATCACTGATGAGCTTAAACAACAGAGAATGGGACACAGACATTGTTGCTGATTTATTCAATGAAAGAGACCGGCAATGTATTTTGAATACCAAGATTTATTCGAGAACTTCAGAGGATAGAATTTATTGGAGTAAAGAAGTGACTGGGGAATACTCGGTTCGCAGTGCATATAGGTTGTTACAGGCTCAAAAAGGCAGATGGTCTGTGGATGATAACAACAGTTTATGGCGAAAAATGTGGTAGATTAAAGCACCTCCCAAAGTGCTTAATCTTATCTGGAGAGCTCTCTCTTATTGCCTTCCTACAATGGTCATGTTAGACCAAAAGAGAGTTGCGATGTTGAAGACATGCCCGGTCTATAATGGGGAGGATGAAACCATTATCCATGTTCTAGTTACATGTCCACTTGCTCACCAGTGTTGGCAAAAGGTGATCCCAAATATGCAACAGGAGGCGGGGAGAGGTTTCGAAGGGTGGCTAGAGAAAGTTCTAAGCAGCATAAGTATCAATAGAAAAGCTTTGGTTTTTACAGTATGCTGGGCAATTTGGAAGGCGAGAAATGAAAAGCACTGGAACAATAAGCAAGTTTCTTTGAATGGTCTGTTAGCACCGACAAAGATCTACCTTTCTCAATGGCCCCAAAGTCGTTCAACAGAGGCTCTAGTTCATCTTGACAGTTCAAGAGACGGAGTTGTTTCTTGGGTAGCACCACATATGGTAACAATAAAGGTAAACGTCGATGCAACAACATTCAAAGATCCACCAGCTTACGGGATTGGCATGATAGCCAGGGACTCAAAAGGTGAGTTAGTTCACGCACACTCGTCTTACTACATAGGAGATGTCAGCTCAGACATTGCAGAAACTTTAACTATAAAAGAAGCCCTCAGCTGGATAATGGAGAATCAGTGGGAAGACATTCAACTGGAGTCTGATTGTCTAGTAGCGGTTCAAGCAGTCAAGAGTAAGGTTCGCATGATCTCGCCATTTGGTTTAGTGGTGGAGGACTGCAGACGCTTAATTTATAGTTCAGATAAAATTAAATTGTCCTTTGTTCGACGATCTGCAAACATGGCTGTTCACTTCTTAGCTAATAAGTCATGTTCATATACAGGTCGAGTGATTAATATGAGTGTTATTCCTGTTGGTCTGAGAGATGTAATGTTACATGATTTGGCTTAATAGAAATCATTTTTACGTCAAAAATAAATAATAATTACTTAGTTATCCTAAATGGATAAAATATATGCATTTTATAATTTTACTACTCTTTACCTTCTCTCGAATTTTATCATAGGTTAATGTGTTTTGTTGTCTTGATGTTTACATCACGCCTCCCACTTATTATTTTTTTCAAGATAAATACTATCTTACCCATGACGACCAATACGATGTACGGGGTGATTTTCAGTTTTTAACATAATTTTTTTAATATTTATTTTTTATTAAACTAAATTTTAATATGATAATTTTATTCCATAAAAAAATTTATGTTCTTCATAAATAATATTTTTTCAAAAAAATTATACTGTTTGTACTTATATATTTAATTATTATTGTATTTTTATATTTAACATTGATGACCTAAGGGTGAAAAAACAAAATACCAACTATTTGGGGCAAACCGCCCAAAATACCAATTGGCGGTACTGTGCGCCCAAAATACCCACGAAACACGCGTCTGGGGATGCGTATTGGGTTTTTAAAAAATTAACAAAGAATGCGCATGTTTAACATAAGTACTCATATTTTGTTTTTTTTGTGAATACGCATGTTGAACATGCGTATTTTTCTTAAAAACAAAAGTGAATACACATATTCGACATTTATATTCTTTATTAAAATTTAGAACTTGAATACGCATTTTCGGGGGTATTTTGAGCGTTTCTCACGCATCTGGTTATTTTGGGCGGCCAAATGTGATGTATTTTGGGTATTCTTTCAATATAACATATGTATTATAATTTGGTTTATTTCTTCTATTGTTTGAATTTTTTTTTCATATTATAAATTTGTAAAGAGAATATTTTAATTTTGTCATATAATATGGTTATGTCATCATTTTTCTTTTATTTATATATTTTCTTTTCTTAATCTTGTGGAGTTTAATTATGAATTGGAAAGTTGTTTGGGATTTACATCTTGCTCTCAATAATATTTTATATTTTTTTGCTCCTAGTATTGATTTTGAAAAAAAATACTTTACACTTACTTGTCGTAGTGCTTTTAAATATATTTTATTAGATTGGTATTTAAATTTTGAATTGTAATAGTTTTTATTATTATTATTATTATTATTATTATTATATTATATTTCTTCCCAGTTTTTATGTTTTATATGATTCATGTGTTTTAAATTTTTTAAAAGTCATTAATTTTTTTATTTTACAAAATGAAGCAAAACACATATAATATTTATACCTAAATATAATATAAATGTGTTCTTTATTTTATAAGATAAAAATTAAAATAATCTATTCGAAAATATTTTTAATCAAACTTACATATTTCTTCCTCGTTTTGTATGTTATAGGATTTATGTACTCTAAATTTTTTAAAAGACAATATGTAATTTTTTTTAATAAAATGAAACAAAACACATGTAATACTTATACCTAAATATAATCTAAATATGTTCCTTATTTTATAAGATAAAAATAAAATTATCTATTCAAAAATATTTTAAATCAAACTTACCCATTTCAATTATTTTTTAAAAAATGTTAGAACTTTAATCCGATTAACACATAATTTGTTAATTGTTACTTATATTTATTTTGATTAAGATAATTGTTACTTGTATTATATATATAATACTTTTACTATTGTTTTATATTATTTAAAAATATATATTTATAGTTCAATTTCTTAATTAATAACCTATTATGTTTGTTATACAGATTATTAGATAATATAAAAGTATAATAGAATATATGAAATAAATATAATCTATATTTAAGCACGTGCAATTTATATTATACATGTCCTTTATCACGTGCAAGCCTACCACCAAAACTCCCTTACTCAAATTATACATAGGATATAATATAATTTTACAATAATATATTTTGCAATATTTTACTTAAACAATGTATGTAATCTGTAAGATTTTTTAATAAAATATTGATGTTAATAATATATTTTGTAATATTTCAAACTATATTTTATTTACAGAAGACTTATGTACCAGACTCTATACAACTTAACTATATATATAATTGAATTTAAAATAGTAATTTTTGTCAAACATGTCCGATAAATAATAATTTTATAATGTTTTTCTAGCATAACTACTTCTCCAAGATTTAAATATACATAATAAACACCAACATAATTACTTTAGCAAAAAAGTTGTAAAGGAATAAAAATGTGATAATCAAAAAAAAAACATAAGAAAACGGACAAAGAAGCGATAATAATAAAAAAATGATACAAGCATAAAAGTTGTTCAAATCTCGACGCTCTAATCGGAAAGATGTCGTGGTACCAATCACGCCGGAAAGTCCAAATCGATGATCCAAACCCAGCCGACAACGACAAAATCACCGATGGCGAGGAACAAGAAGTAAATAATAATAATAATAAAAGCTTAAAAATCGATAAAAGCAGCAGCAGAAATGTAGAGCCTTTTATGGGAGTTAAGGTCCGTAGAAAAAGTTCTATAATTAGGGATTACAAATGTGATTATCTTCATATCCCTTCCATTCCTGTGCTCGAGAAGATTCTCGATAAACAAGGTAACTTCTTTTTAATAACTATGATATGTGATGTATTAATCTTGTATGTGTATGTATATGTGTGTATTGATTGGTTGATGTGTTTTTGAAATGATGAATTTTGTTAGTTGCATTTGCTAATGTATTATGCGGTTCGGTGTATGATAACTGATCAGAGCTGGATTAGTTGTTTTTCCAGATCACTGATTAGTTTTTATGTTTATACAAATAAATTAGGAACTCTACAATGACCTAAGTTCTGAGTGTTTAGTTTCCTTTTTACCAAAAAAAATTAATGCAAGAGTGTAAAATGTTTCTAGATTTTCATTCTTTTTGTTGGAAGGAATAGAATGAAAGACTATGAACATGATTTAAAGGTCGGAACTTGGAAGAAAGTAGGTAGGAGGGAAGGAAAAAAATACAAGAAATAGCAATTTCTGTGATGATTGATGAGGTTTCTGACAAAAAATGAGCAAAAGTAGGAATATGCGTTCTTCTGAATATAGGTGGGACTGAACTCTAGTTTAAATTTGTAAGAAGGATACAATGGGATGGAGAAATGTTAGTGTTTGGGGGTTATGAGGTGTCTGCACTTCATTCAATTTAAAATTTTGTGAGGCATCGCCCGCATTTTTGCACTGGCATATGTTTGAAATTTTGTTTTGTTAAGGGTGGCATCAAGCTGTGTAAAAGAGAATGCATCGAATTGTAGTATAGGGGGATCCTTATTAAATTAGAGAAGTTACATTTCTTTATAATGTTTAAAACACATTTTTTTCTGGTCTTAGAATTTGCAGAATTTATGTTTCTTCATTAAACTTAAGAGGCAACACCCCCCCCCCCAATGTAGCTATGATTTCCTTATGCATGATCTCCGGTCTTACATTATTGTACCCGTTTTTTATGGTCTTGGAATTAGGAAAATTTTATGTTTCTTCATTAAACTTAAAAGCCAACAGCCCCCCCCCCCCCAACTTGAATTTAGCTATGGGTTCTATATTGTCCCAGAATTATGCACTCTATTCTAATGATAATGATAACTAAATTTCAGTTTTTTTGTGAACTTGTTTAGTCCATTCGTTATGTATTTATATTCTTTAGTTCTGACGACAGCTTTTTTAACTATTGTTAATGTATTGGAAGAAACTTAGAATTTCATGTATTAGTTTAAATAAATGGATTATTTTTAATTCATGTAATATATTAAATGAAAGTTAGGTTGTTGCTTTGTGCCAATCCCAGTGTTATTAAAAGCTCGCATATGCGAGTTTGGATGCGAGGCTGAAGCACATCGCTTTGGTTATGCGATGCAACTTTACTGAAGCGTGCTTATTTGCATTTTGAGCTATTAAGGCATTTTGAGCTATTAAGCGACGTGCAAGAAGCAAAACGGCGTTGTTTTAATTTTTTGTTGACTAAACTGTTGACTGGTATTTTTTATATATTTTTTAAAGAAACAGTTCATTAAAAAGCTCTAAAACCGAAGTCAGCCAACAGAGACACAGCACACGACGAAACGATATAGACATACAAACAGATATATAAACACACCAAAAATACAAATCGGGTAATTGAACAAGAACAGTGTCAGGATAGTTGGGATGAAGATTTTGAAAATCTTCAAAAAGAGCCTGAATATGATTTTTAATTTATGTCTCAAGTTGTTAATTGTTCAGGGAACATAAATAATTTATAGGGCTGGACGGCTGGTAGTTGATCCTCTATCTTTATTTAGTTACCATGACTTTGTATTTGTGGCTTGACTTTGAATCAGGTAATGGTTAACATGTTTTATGACAATTTAGTTTGCCTATAACATGTTAAATTTTTTCTTATGTATTTTTTTTAACTATTGCGCTCTTTTTAAAAGGCACATGTATAGTGTTGCGCTTATGCTACAAGAGGCCTTTGCGCTTCGGTGTGCATATCGAGTTTAATAACACTGGCCAATCCTTACTAACTTTATTGTTAAAATTTTCTGTAGGGGACTACAAACCTATATTTTTTTGTTTAATGAAATAAAGATAAAGTATCTCAAGTTGTTCAAAATTTACAAGTTAGTATTGCTAATTAAAAATCTAAAAGAAGGTGCGGGAACAATTGATGCCCGACTCATGTCTTGAGTGCATATTACGTTTAAGTTGAAATTTTGTGATAAGAAAACATAAATGAAAAATCAAGTGCTCCCCTATTAGATTTTTGGATGTAATTTGTTGTTCATTTATACATTGATTATTCATCAAAGTGCTTGGACCAATATAAGATGCATTAAAAATCCCTTTAGTTTGAAGGAACAGACTGTGGTAGGCATTTACGCACCGTTTGGTTGGAAGTAATGGAATGAGGTTTTGTTGGAAGGAAGGGAATTCAAAATTCTGAACAAAAATTGAAGTGAAATTGAAGAAATTAAAAGGAAAGATAATTTTGAAAAATGAAATCGCTGAAGAAAAGAATAGGAATTAAGAATGAGCATTCCTCCTCAAATTGGCGGAATTGAGCTCTAGTGTTAATGTGCATGAATGGGATGGAGTCAGGATAGAAGTTATGATATTTTTTTACATTATAGTATCAATTTGTTTATCCCTGCCTAATTTCATTATGTTCAACCAAACGGAGCATTACTGTTTTCTCTATAGTTTTATTGGCATGTAATGATGTTGCGATACCCAGTTGGGAGGCACATTTTGTGTTTGCTTGGTGACTCTAATTTATTGTATTGTTTGACACGAATCCAAGAATAATGTTATCTTCAAGAGTTATGGAAGAATTTGCAAATGATAATGTAAATTCCTTTGTATGTGTGTGTGTGAGTGTGGAGATGCAGTTTTTGGCACTTCAATGATAATTAGAAGAAATAGGACCCTTTTTTAATTAATGGAATTTAATTTAAGGAAAACTCTTATTTCCTAAGAAAGAGTTCGTAAAATGTCGACATCAGTTGATAATGGTAGTGATGCATCAAATATAATGGTGTCATTGACATTATATATTTCTCGAACTTTGAGCTTCCCCCGGGAAGTTGGATCTGATACTGAAGCCTTTTAAGTTCGGTCCGTGAAAGTAGATTTCTACTATAGAACAATCTATCCCGCTACTAACTTGCATGCCAATTCTACAGGTGACAAAAAGGTATTCTTCGCAGATAGAGTATTAAAATTTACCAGCACGGGAAAGATGAAGAGACACTTTCTTGTTGTCACTGATTGTGCAGTTTACATTGTTGACCCAGACATGGGGACACTTAAGAGACGTGTCTCTTTAGCAGCTGTTGAGAAAGTTTCTTTGAGCGGATTAAGTGACAATTTCTTCGCCATCATCATCCCAACTGAGTATGATATTCTTATGGCTAGTACTCGGAAGACTGAAATTGTTAATATGTTGATGGAAGCTACCCAGAGTACATCAAACTATGAACTTGAGGTGTTGCACTCTAACAGGTAAAAACAACTATTCCAGGTACATAGTTTTATGCGTTTTTTATTCTGTAAAGAAATTTCTTTTTTATGCCTGAGGTGATTAGTGAGTGTTTCCAACTTGCAGCGGAGCATTTAGATTTTTTTACACTGTGAATGTGGTCTCTCTTAGGCTTAAGAATTAAGATTTTACTTCCAATCCTCAGTTTGATTTGTTTACATTCATTTGCAATACCAAATACATACTGGAAAATTGATGCCGGACAAAAGGTCCACTGTTGCTAGAAATGATGCCAAAAACAGGGATCATTCTTAAGTTTAAGGGCTTATACCAGTGTGCTGTATATTATCAACTGCATGTCCTTTCTACTGTTCGAAATTTACCTCTGAGATGTTGTTTTAAAGATTTTTAGATCCACTTTTTGTTTTGGTTGAATATATATAATCTTCGTAAAAAGATAAAATATATGATTTCCTTTTTACAGCTTAGTACACTTCTGTTCCACAATACCAAGCATCTTATAATAGCCTGTTGTTACCTGCTGGCTGCTGTCACGTCCGTGTATCATCAATCTTTTTTAAGCATCTGAAATAACTTTGAAACTGCAATTACTATTTTCCCAACCTACTACCTTGTCACAGTGTGTGTGGAGTGGATTTAAAAGACTCTGCTCTAATACCCTCACCGGATATGGACATAACTGTGTCGATCTGCAGTAATCGTTTTCGAAAGTCATCATAGACGGTCTATTAACAATGAAATAATCAGAGGAATGCTGTAACAGTATATGTTTGACTTTTTCGGAAGACATTATGCTCTTAAGCTGTATTACTGGTGGCATCATACCATCATCAGTATACTAGCGTTGATATAAAACCTCCTCTGTTGACTTCATTTGTGCAATTCTGACTGTACACTCGCCTCTTTATTTACAATAGTTTTTCACACTTAACATTATCTGAATGCATTACGTATAACCTTTGCAGTTTTGAGTACAATGCGGCCGCTGATCTGGTGAAAGCAATAATATTTGAGGAAGTTGAAGGTTGGTATTACTGTGTTTGTAGGTACTTATGAATAGAATATATCTTTAAAATCTAAATGATAGAGCTATTTGAAAATAAATTCCCTTATTAGGCTATTTTAGTTTGTACATATAAATGTGGATCATGAGGAGGCGTCTCTTCTTATAGCTTTTATGTATCTCTTAAATTCAGGTGCAGTTAAAACTAGAATTAGGCGGAAATGAGTTGCAGTTTGGTGTGGACTCCATTTAAATTTGCAGCTGCTCTAGCCTCGTAGCATATGTCTCGAGTAATATGGGGAATTTATTGTGGCCGCTGACTCATTGAACAGGAGTGATGATTTTTTTGTGCTTGCTAAGTTTTTCTATCAGCTTCTTCCCAACCGTTCCGAATGTTGGATAATTTTTTTTTGCAGTAATTGGTATTTGTGTATTTGTTTGAGTTACACTTCCACCATGGATGTACAACTTCTGCCAACTGAGGCCATTTTAGGGCTCAGCAAATTTTCGACAAACTGACAATGAAGTGTTAAATTTATTGAATCATGGCTCTCGTTTAATAAATATTCATATCTTGTTTAGAAGTACATGTATTATTTCTGTTGAGGCATGGAATACATAATTCAAGAAGCGGGTCGATTAATGTGTAATGCTAAATTGTGCAATTTTTTTTTTGCTCAATAAATATTTATGTTGTTAGAAGGCTGCCGCCTAAACAAAATTGCGGAAATTGTGTTATGCACTGTTGTGAAACCTAAATTCAGGCATATCATGTAATGTACATTGAAGCAACGTACTATAATTTAGGTGGTCATTCTAAGAATTCCAAGGCTGCATGTGGTCCAACTAGATCTAGCTAGTGTCCATATGCAGTTGGATTATATTCTTTGTCTATGTTCCACCTTGAAAGTGGGAACAAATTGGTATATTTATCTTATAATTGGATCAATTATCACTCAAAAGCTGGGGAAAGTCTCATAATTCAGTTACAACTTTCACTTTATGTCGAAAACATTCGGTAAACCAACCAAACTTTTGACTTGCTTTGCAGCAATTAGGTAAGCTATTTGACAAAAGGAACAGACTCGCAGAAAACTACAGTTTTTTTTTACTCATATTAAAGAATTGGAAGATTATTCAATCTGTTACAACCAACTTCTAGTTATACAATAATATAGTCTCACTAATGAATAAAATGATTGTCTGATCTCAGGTGATGAAAGTGGGGGTTGAACCTTCTGATATAGTTGCTGAAACAGGCTGAGTTCCAGCATTATTCCGTCTAATATCCTCCACCATTTTCACCACCTCAGACATCTTGGGTCTCTGCTCCGGAACTCGCGAGGCGCAAGCCATTCCTATTTGTAACATTTCCACCATTTCCTCCTCTATGTTAGGGAACCTTAAAAGTTCCAAATCAAACACTTCTGCAGTCCATTCCTCTCGGACAACTGAGTGAACCCATCGCACCAAGTGGATGACTTCATCGCCTCCTGCTGTATGTATTGGAGACTTTCCGGTTAATAGTTCAAAGATCAGGACTCCAAAACTGTAAACATCCGATGCTTGGGTTACTTTACGACTGTCTGTCACTTCTGGTGCTCGGTATCCTCCCTGCATTGGTGAGGCTGGCTGGCTCATTATTGTTGCTAATCCAAGGTCACACACATATCCATGTTGTTTCGAGTTGAGGAAAATGTTTGAAGCTTTGATATTTCCGTGAACAAGTTTCCCTCCGGATTGTGTGTGGATATGAGCAATGCCTCTTGCTGCACCTACAGCTATTCCCAGTCGAGCTTCCCAGTCCAAAGAAGTCCTGCCTTGACCTCTATCCACTGATTAAAAAACACAAATATCATTTACAACATCTTAATTGGCAAAACAAAGTTATCGTGCAGTTAAGAATAATGAAGCAATGAACATGCTAGAAACCTGCTCATATCTGAACAAGTTATTCATGCAGCACTATAATCCGATTCTTTTGTTTTTAGAGGAATGTATATCACTAACGTACCATGTAACATTGCCCAAACACTTCCCTGACTGTAATAGTCATACACCACCAGCTTTTCATCCTTGGAATAGTAATATGCCCTCAGAGCAGCGACATTTTCATGCTTGATACTTCCAACAACCTCCATCTGCTGCTCAAACTCTCGTCTCCCAGCACTCCCTTCCTTTAATCTCTTTACTACAACTGTGGTTGAATCCTCCAATGCAGCCTTGTATGTTGTCCCATATGTTCCCTTTCCTAGCACTTCCGCGGATGCTCTCAGTAGATCTTCGAGGTCAAATGCTAGACGACAATTCTCAAAGAAAACAAGATTGGTATTCTTGTCCTGCCTTCCGGAAACTGTTTTCTTCAGGGCAGTTTCTTTCTTTTTGGACTGTGCCAATACCCCGTTTTCACCTTTAGTTGAATAACAAACGATCAAGAGCACAGCTATTATCACAAATGCCAGTACACAGCTTCCAATCGCTATTCCTAGGATTGCAGGTTCACCAAGTTTTGAGGATTTCTTGGAAGGTTGAGTAATGGGTGGAGGAGCAGGAGGAAGCGGAATAGGAAGATTTTCAGGAGAAAAATGATTGCCAATGAAACTCGAGCTTGGGAATCTATGAAAAGATTGAGGAATAACTCCAGTGAGATTATTATCGGATAGATCTAACACTTGAAGACTAGAGATATTAAGATCAGGTAGTTCACCGGAAAGTGAGTTGTTAGCAAGGTACAATGATGTTAAGTGAGTCAGATTTGCTAGTGAGGAAGGGATACTGCCATTAAAAGCATTGTTCGACAAATCAATGATGGATAGATTTTTCCAAACCGAATAATCCAAAGGCAGAACACCGTAGAACTTATTGGATTGAAGGTACAGAGCACTTAAGTTCCTAAGCTTAGCTAAATCAGAAGGAAAAGGACCGGTTATGCTGTTGGATCTTAAACTCAACAGCTGTAACGCTGACAAACGACTAAGGGTGTTGAAGGGTATTTGGCCTGAAAATCCGATGCCAGGCAATCGAAGGGCTATAATCCTAGATTTATCATGATTACATGTCACTCCAGTCCAATTTCTACAAGCAGAAGACTTTGCATTCCAATTCAAAGGGTGGGAATGGGACAACTTCCGGGAAAAATCAAGTAAAGCCTTTTTATCTCCTGAGGGTTCACTAGTTACTACCAACAAAAATGATGCAACAAACAAGAAAACTGCCAAGAACATGAACTTCAGTTCCATTTTTGCTCACTGATTAGTAGGTAAACTTCCAATTAGTTGACCATTTTTATCTACACAAAAAAGGGCAGGATTAAAATGACACATTTCACCAAACAAACATATCTAATACCCTAAACACATAGATTCCAATCCTAAAAATGAGATCTTTACTTAACATCATTGAGATTCTTATAAAGACCCAAAGAAAATCTTGGAAATACAGAGGAAAAAAAAGTGACACATACCTTGAGACAATACAAGATGGTAAAATCAGCACTCCAATGACATCTTCTATATCATCTTGTTCACCTATGTTCCTGCAATTAATCTAAGCAAATACAAGAGTTGACAAATGTGATAAATGTTAATCAAGAAAGGAGCTCAAACATATGAAAGGGACATAACCTACTACAACTAAATTTGAGACAAAACAGATATAAAAAATTTAGTATGATAGGGAGAGGAAGAGAGGTGTGTGTAGATTGTAGGCTAAAAACAAAAGTGTGATAATTAAAGGTGAAGGGAGGTTGCTTGTGCAAGCAGAAAGCATAGTCTAGGACCCCATTAAACTAACATTTATAATACTATAATGATATACTACTGTGCAAGAGTTGTATGAGAGGATTATATAACTACAAGTTCAGTTACATACTTGATACTTGTTGTATTATGAACACTGCACACACATAAGTAAGACATTAATTAAAAATGAAGGAAAATGATAAAGAGAAAGCTGGATGGAGTTCAAACTGCATGCATTTTGTCAACTTAAACTTAAGGGGTGTGGCGGGAAGAGTGGGGAAATGCACGTGGAGAACAAAGCGGAACAACTACGTTCCTTTCACTCCACCTCCTCTCCATGATCCCCCATTCTATTTTTATTTTTTTTCATTTTTCTTCACTTGTCTATTCATTTTAATAATATAAATATATATATATATATATATCAGTGTAATACACAGTCCAAGTTACAAGCCTACGACATTAATAAAAAACTTTCTGATAGTGGCATTTAGATTATCTTTTCGCTTTTTATAATTATATTTTGATTTAATCATCACATTCGTATGGTTGGATTGTTTAAAAAAAGAATGCCGAAACATTTCTCATCTCGTACAACAAAGCTATAAAGTCACTGTATGGGAAGGTTGCTGTCCACATTAATCAATCACAGCTTACTGAACTCAATAATCTGTGATGGATTATTCTGGACAGTAGCCTCTTCAATAATCTCGGGGCGGGGGGACTGTAGAAAAACGGTAAATTAAAAAAAGAAAAAAGGGCTTTCTGTGTGCTTATTAAAGTTTTAATGTTCCCTGGTTTAAGGCTATCATATGAGTATTGATAGGGTATAATAAACCCGGGTAGGTGTCAACCTGGACTAAAGGGAACCTGGACTAAAGGGAGGCAGGATCAACCGACCTGCTAAGACCCCCCTCTCCCAGGCCAATCAAGCATAGGAGCCCAGGCCCGGGCCTATCCTACTTCCCGGATCCGGATCCGCCTGCATACCCGGATCCGGATCAGGGCCAAAACCACAGTGAGGGAGGTCACAGCAAGCACATGCACATCCCATAACCCGCCAAACAAAGATACGTGGGCACATGACTATGACAGCTATCAACAACCAGCACACCAGAAAAGCACGGCGCGTGTCAGGGGCCGTTAGGACACTCTGGAGGTGGTCCTCCCCTGGACACATGTAAGCAATCCACCCAAGCCAGGCGTCCTCTGGTCCCAAGATCCAACGGCCCAGATTTAGAGGTAACTACCCCTAAACCCTACCTTGGGGCTATATATACCCCCAAGGCTGAAGGGTTTAGGGGTTGGAAAATAATTTCTCTTGTACTCATACACTCACATACACTCAAAAACATACAGCAGCCATCACATATAAACACACATACACAGCAGCCTCTACATTACATAAACATATATACCCTCATCTTCTCCAAAGCCTGTTCTCATTCTCACACGGAGGCGCCGTGGGAGCCAAACCCCCCTTCCGGTGTTGTTTTGCAGGCGCCCAACCAGCAGCTACACCTCTCTCACGCACAGAAGGTCCAGGAACGCCGACGGACGGAGCCGCCCGCTCACCGGAGTTATCATTTGGCGCTAGAAGGAGGGGGCTCCATCCTTGGGTCTCGGTGCCCCTGGATTCATCTTCATCAGCAAACTCTTGAGAGAGTCCACTTTCAAACCTGTAAGAACATAGACAACCAAACCCTTTCTTGAATATGAGTTTTCATTTTGAACACGTTTGTATGAGCTTCTTGCTTTAGGCCGTGTTTGTGTGAGCCCGCTCTTGTTAGTTAAGTTTTAGTTGTTTAAGGTTTGATAGTCTTGGTAATCTCGAAGCTTGGGGTTTAATAGTCTTGGTGGTTTAAAACCCAGAACTGTTTTAGCTTGCGTATTTTCTTTTGTGTTCAAGAGCCTGCTGTTCTTGTTTGGTATTATTTTTAGCAAAACCCAGAAAGTTTGCTTGCTGTTCTTCTGGACAATTTTTGTAATATTCAAAAAAGCAACCTCAGATCCACATTTGTAGCCTCAAATCTTGGTTAGTTGTTTGTACAATTGTGGTAATGGCAAGAGCAGGAAAAAGTACAGCTGGTAGGCCCTCCGCCAGTACCCACATTCAAGATCAAGACCCCTCTCAAGTTCAAGAACCTGGGGGAGACAGGGAAACCTTCCAGGAGCAACCACTGACACAGCATACTCCAATCAGGGATGCTAGAAATGTCATAGAGCTAAATCAGTACAAGTACACAAATGTTCCAGTGGCAGAGCAGCATATGGCTAACTTAACAAGCCATGAACTTGCTGAAGCAATCAGGCTCTACAGAGATAAACAAGCCCGGGCTCAGATGGAATTTGAGCAAGATGATGAGAAAGAAGAGTCCGGGGACTCTCAGCAATCCAGGAGATCTGTCTTCGACCGAATTGGGGCTAAGGCAAAAAAGAATCAAAAGGAGCCTAGCAAGAAGGAGACAGAAACAACCAGAAAGAAAAAGCTAGAAGAAATCAGAGAAAAGATAAGAAAAGAGGAGGAGGAAAAGCTGGAGCAAAAAATTCAGAAAAGAATGCAGATGGAGGAGGAGAGACTCCTAGCTAAAACAAAAGGAAAAAGAGCACGGAGGGACCCTACCCCCGAACTCATTTCCGATGACGAAGAGGAGGGTCAGAGAGACCTCAAGGAAATGATTTACGAGCTCCAGAGAAAAATGGAGAAAGAATCCGGGGTGGAAGTTGGGGAAACCCTCACGCCCTTCAGCCACTCCCTAGAAGCCATCCCCCGACAGAAAAATCTCAAACACTACAACTTCGATTCTTTCGATGGGCTGGGGGATCCGGAAGAGCACCTCAACTATTTCGAACAGATAGCCCAGATATACTATTACAATGACTTGACGAAATCCAGATTCTTCGCTTCGACCCTCAAACGGATGTTCTCCAGGCAATGAGAATGACTCGGAATGGAGGGAACAGGAACAAATCTTCTGATGACCGACCGAAAGGGGGTTACCATCAGGAGAAAAAGTTCAAACAAAGCAACCAAACCCAGCAAACAAATGTTGTACAAAACACCCCAATATTCCAAAGATTGGGTCCTAAAACAGAATCCAAAAGTGATCCCGGTCCCCCTAGGCAGCAAAGGGAGCCTAGGCAAGAGCCAGAGTGGACACAACTAAACAGGACCCGGGAAGAGATACTGAAGGAGATCAAGGGAAAGCCATTCTACTATCCTCCAAAGCCAATGCAGACTCCCCCAGAGAGCAGGCCTTACAACAGGCAGTGCGACTATCATGAAACCCATGGACACAAGACTGAGAATTGTCTCTCTCTAAAATACTTCATTGAAGATCAAGTCAAGAAAGGCAACCTCAATCAATATATCTCAAGGGAGAAAAATCAGAGAGAGGAAAGGCCAAGAAAAGGTAAGAATGTGGTAAATGTGGTCCTGGGAGGCTCGCACTCTCCCCCTAGGAGCCCGGGCTCAGGGGATGAGGTATTCTCAATCCAATCCTACCCGGAGATGATGATCTCATTCAGCAGCAAGGATTATGAAGGAGTCAACCCGAATCACAATGAAGCCTTGGTTGTAACACTTGATATCTCTGACAACGAAGTAAGAAGGATGTTGATCGATAATGGATCCTCAGTAAACATACTCTTCAAGCATACTGTGGACAGGATGAAGCTTGGGAGCGTACGCTCCAATGAATGCCAAGAGGACCCTCTGTATGGGTTCGGGAACAACTTGGTCCCGATCCAAGGAACTTTGTACTTGCCAGTAATGTTTGGATCGGCCCCAAACCAAGTTACCCATGTGATTAAGTTCTACGTGATCAATACTCCCTCATCTTACAACGGCATAATTGGGCGCTCAGCCTTGACCAGGATCCAAGCAATCACCTCCATATCACATTTGAAAATCAAGTTCCCAACCCCAACCGGGGTAGGAGAAATCAAGGGAGACTATGAGGTAGCTGAAAGATGTTATAGTCAGGCTCTGGTAATGGCTGAGACCCATCAAGACAACAAGAGAAAGGCTGTCGTGCTCCGGAAACAGCAAAGTATTAAGAAACATCGCAAACAATCAAGGGATGATGGGAGAAAAGAAGTTCAGGTCATAGAGACCCTCTCAGATCCAAAAGCGACCAAACAAGGCTCAGAAGAGCAAAAAAGCAACCAAGTCATAAAGGGGATTGAATTGGGCCTAGGCATTGGCCAAACCAACCCTACTGTGCAAGCAACCAACCCAGAAATAACTGAAGAAAGAGACAATAAAGAGATGACAGCCCAGGCTCAGATTTATATGAAAAAGAACACAGAGGCTCGGATCCAAAAGATGGTATCAGATACGGATCAATCCAAGATAGAGGCCGCTGTTGAAACAGAAACAATTCTGATCAGCACGAGCGATCCTTCAAAAAAGATAAAGATAGGATCCGGGCTCGAGGCTAATTTCAGAAAAGACTTGGTGTCACTACTCCAAGGGTACTCTGATATATTCGCTTGGACCTGTTAGGGCGAAAACACGCACTAATATTCACGCAAGTATACGCGTTCGCAAGTAATATAGAATACTTTCTAGTTCATTCCCTCAGAGACTCAGACTAAATTATTGTCTAATTAAACTCACTCACCAATGTATGATTACTTCTCAATGTTAAGATAATAACACTTAAAATTGTTGATTAAATATTAACTATAATTAACTACTCAATTAACCACTTAACTAACACTTCAATTTATCAATAATAAAACACTCATGAGATCACAACTTCATTATTACTTCCTTCTATAGCCATTGTTATTACCTTTAGCATGTGACAGTGATGATATTAATCGAATAACACGAAACTGATAAAAGCCAACTTTCATTGTACTAATACCATTCTACCAAGCATCCACAATTAAGATAGAAGTTGAATAGTCATCAATTATGTTGAGTTCCTATATGTCTACAGAAATTGACAACACAACGATTTAAGCACAAGTTATCCGTTTTGATTACATAGGGCAAATAAAACTGTTAGAGTTACCCACTAATCATGCTCAACGTACATGAACCTATGCTAGCATGGCAAGTTCTAAATCTCAAGATCCACCGTCGCTTCACAAGAGATTAACACCCTATCTTATATGTTCGCGACGCACATAAGACGAATACGCACAACCAATACCAGATATCATGCAATCATCACACACTAAAGTATTAAACAATTAACTAAAGAATTCCATAATAAATCCGTTGCAACCCCATGATCACGATTAGCCCATAATAGAACTTATCGCCATCATGGGTTCATATGAAATCATGACAAACAAACACAAGAAAATAATAACTAAACTAATTATATTAAAACAAAGTACGTCACAAGAGTAAATAAGTCAAAGCAAGAAAACTAGCATCCAACGTTACAACGAAACAAGAATCACAAGAATATATGCTTCCTCTTCGTTGTGGTGTGCTAAATCGGTCTTCTTCCTTATCTCCTTCGCTTCTTGCGTAAAACACAATCTAAAACATAATCCCTTTAATACTCTCCGTGAAAACGTCTCAAATCTACCTATATAATAGTCCCATAAAACTCAGATTACATAGAAGTTGGAAGCCAAACAGAAGTAGAAGTCTAAAATAATTTATCTTTTCCCCCGACCCTGCGCGGCCGCTCAGCATAGCTACGCGGGCGCGCAGGTTGCTGCGCGGCCGCTCAGCATTGTTGCGCGGGCGCGCAGGCCTCTACTGGAAAAAATCCAGGTTTGCTCCGTTTCTTCGCCGTAATCTGCCCATTCCTTTCCTCTCGCAATGGTGAACACATGCCAAGGCTTATTCTTGATGATTCCTCCCCCGAAATGCAACTAATACCCTGAAATGCATAAACACTAGAAAAACGCATCAAATACACAAAATACTTGATTTCAAGACACCAATTTAAGCCATTTTAAGACGTTCTAAGTGGTATAAAATGCCACTTATCACACCCCCAAACTTAAATCGATGCTTGTCCTCAAGCGTCACAGACTCAAAAATAAATAAAAATATGCATGAATGCAATCTATATGAAAATACAACGATCCCCCTTACTACAATTAACCAACCAAATTGTCACATCTCAACGAATGCAGTTAGACAACTAAAGATCAATAAACTCATGCAACCGGACATACAGCCAGAAACGTGGTGTGTGCAAATGCTTAACAGATATGCTTCGGAACTAGACCAATTACTATGACTAGACTATCCTCAAGGCAATCCTACGATTATACAAAGAATAAAAATTCTAGGCACAAAGTGATATACAACACTACAAGAACTCTGGAGCTTACTACGGAATCGTGCTTTTTATTTACAACTCAAATGCTTATTTGACCGTGCAATGAGTGAGGTCCACAAAAGACTTATACAATGGTATCTATGTAACGAGCGTTAGGTTAGCGGATCCCAGACTCTAAAAGCCTTAGGTCACTAGGCACAAAGTCCCCTAAGAACTTAATAACTCGAATACCAAAGAGCCCACTCTTGATCAATTATGCAAAAAAATATTTTTTTTTTATAACTTCTGAGCAAGTGCGTTTCGCTCCATCTTGCTCAACCCTAGACTACTCGCAACATATGCGAGCCGGCTACTAGCCATTTGACGCCTAGCCACAACTAGCAACAACTTCCATACTTTTTTCTCCAAAATTTTTTTTCTTTTTTTTCATGTCTTTATCACTAAGAACCTATAATCGAATTCTAAGCATAATAAGTAGATTGACCTTGAAAACAACCAAATCATAACAACAATCTAGCCCTTACGCACTCTTTAAGACTTAGTGGACTTACAATTGTTTCTAGCATGCATATCAACCTACACAACTTAATATCACTTTAATGCTATCACTACACTTGCATCAATATCACAATTCAGTCGATAACTTATTGCAAAAGGGATCATGGTAAATGCATGAGCTATATGACATTCATAAAAAAAAACTAAATGGCATAAATTATGCAACTATATGAACTAAACTATCATGAATATGCAACTAAATGACACACACACAATATTCCTTAACTACCACCCCCAAACTAAAAATCTTCACTGTCCTCAGTGAAAGTAGTAGAAAGGAACACAGGGTATACCTACTCGGAGTCATCATCATCATCACCCTCAGCGGGTGGAGTATCAGGCGGTGGGTATGCAGAGTCCTCACCAAAAACTGGCCACTGGATATCAGCTCCAAGGCCTCGAAAAGCAGTCCCTAACGCAAGGGTGAGCTCCTGAGCAAACCTGCTCTGCGTCTCATACATGGCATCCATCCGCCGTGAAAGCCTCCTATACTGGGCATCACCCATCTCAGCACCCTCCTGAGCTCTCGACGAACCAGCCTCACCACGCCCTGGCCTAGCCATAGTAGCACCTCGTGCTGGACGCCCTCCTGGAAGACGATAACCCAGCCCATGCTCCTCAGGCTCACCACCGGTCCACTCCTGCATTCCATTCAGAGTGCCAGAATCTATCGGAGCTGCTGGCAACTGCAACTGCTCATGAGCCGGCCAGTTCACTCCCACTGCTCGGCATAGCTTCGTAACCGTGGATGCATAAGGGATGTTCATATGCTTTGCTCCCCTCAAAAACTTCAGAATTCCTTGGTAGATAAACTCACCAAGGTCCACATAGTATTCCTCATTCAGAATTCCCCACAACAGCTGTGCTCTCTCAACTGTGACCTCGTGTGCATGTGAAGAAGGCAAAATATTAGCACATATAAATGCATTCCATGCACGGGCATACCTGTTCATGGCGATCGCCGGAAAGTGACGATACTCATTATTGGCTGGACTGCGGTTCCAAACTGTGCCCAGTCGACAGAGAGTCGCACAAATCAAATCCAAGTCAAAATCCTCAGCAGTCTTTTCATTCCAGTTCTCCTCCTCGGGCTTCCTCTCTCGCTGTCCAATCACACGGCGAATCGCCGCAGGATGATAATCAACCGTCAGCCCACGAACTACAGAAAACCCATTCTTTTTAGCCTTCGCGTTCGCGTAGAACTCGCGAACAACGCTCATCGGTACTGCTTCGGGTGACTCACAAAAAGCTATCCACCCCTTCTCTGCAATCATGGGTAACAACTCACCATCCCTCCCTGATGGTAAAAACCCCCTCTCCTTCAGAATCGGCTTCCCCAACAGCCTAGTGTACTCCTCCTCCGCAGCTCTGTCAGTTAACCGAGGCCTTGCAGCAGTACCCCTCGATTAATCAGCAGTAGGAACTGTGCTGCTGCTGTCAATAGTGCGTGCTCTCTTGGGTGCCATTGATTCGTGAATAAAAGTGTGTAAGAACTGATTTTTGATGTTTGTGAGAGGGTTTAAGTGTAGGAAGTTTTGTGGGAGATATGTAGGATAGGTGTATGTATATATAGGGTGTGGATTAGATTAGGGTTTGGGAATTAAGGGCTAAAATGATGGGGTAGTGGGAACAATTCGTGGGTTTATGGGCTAAAACTGTTTTTGTGTTTTTGTTTGTTTTTTTTTTTTCTGAACTGTAAAAATTTTTCTGGAACTCGACCCCTGCGCGGCCGCTCAGCATTTCTGCGCGGGCGCGCAGCAAGCTGCGCGGCCGCTCAGCATAGCTGCGCGGGCGCGCAGAGGGTCTCTGGAATTTTTTTTTTCAGCCCCTGTTTTCTGATTTTTTTGTGTTTTTGGATAGGTTATTAACTTCTAAGGGTTCCTGTAACAACAATTCATGGGTTGCCTCCCACGCAACGCTTCTTTTTCGTCATTAGCTTGACGTTCCGTACCTTTCTCAAGTAGTCAACAAAATGGCACTAACCACCTCTCGGTTTGCCATGTCCCCATAGTAGTGCTTCAACCGCTGACCGTTAACCTTGAATGCTTGGTCCGAATCATTCTCAAAAATTTCCACCACTCCATGTGGAAACACAGTTTTGACAATAAAAGGTCCAGACCACCTTGATTTCAACTTCCCAGGAAAAAGTCGGAGCCGAGAGTTGAATAAAAGAACTTGTTGCCCTGGCACAAATAACTTAGGATGTAGCTTCCTATCTTGCCACCTCTTCACCTTTTCCTTATACATTTTGTTATTCTCGTACGCTTGAAGTCGAAATTCATCAAGTTCATTAAGCTGAAGCATTCTTTTCTTACCAGCTGCATCTAAATTCAGGTTCAATTTCTTCAATGCCTAGTAGGCCTTATGCTCAAGCTCCGCTGGCAGATGACATCCCTTACCGTACACCAACTGAAACGGTGACATCCCAAGTGGAGTTTTGTATGCTGTTCTGTAAGCCCAAACAGCTTCATCGAGCTTTAAAGACCAATCCTTCCTTGACGGACAAACAACCTTCTCTAGAATGCGCTTTATCTCTCTGTTAGACACTTCCGCTTGACCATTTGTTTGTGGATGATAGGCAGTAGCTACTCGATGATTCACATTATAACGCTGCATCATAGAAGTGAACTTACGGTTGCAAAAATGCGATCCTTCATCACTTATGATTACCCGAGGTGTTCCAAACCTTGTGAAAATTTGCTTATGAAGAAAATTTAGCACTACCTTTGCATCATTTGTTGGTAAAGCTTTAACTTCGACCCATTTTGAGACATAATCGACTGCCAGCAAGATGTACTGATTATTGCAAGACGCGATAAAAGGCCCCATAAAATCGATTCCCCACACATCAAAGACCTCGACTTCAAGCATCACATTTAATGGCATCTCATCCTTCCTTGACAAATTTCCCACTCTTTGGCAACGATCACACCTTAAAACAAACTGATGAGCATCCTTGAACAAAGTAGGCCAGAAAAAATCTGCTTGCAGAATACGAGCTGTCGTCTTCTCACCTCCATAGTGTCCACCATAAACCGTGGAATGGCAGTCTCGTAATATCCCTTCCGTCTCACAGAACGGGATACATCTCCTGATGATCTGGTCAGCTACCTGTCTAAACAAATATGGTTCATCCCACATATACCACTTCACCTCATGCAAAAACTTCTTCTTTTGAGCGGATGTCAAATTAAGAGGCATTATATTGCTGACAAGATAGTTTACAATATCTGCAAACCATGGTTCTTCCTCCTGAATTGCAAACAACTGCTCATCCGAAAAAGATTCATTGATTAACGTCCTATCTTGTGAAGTATAATCGGGATTCTCCAACCTAGAGAGATGGTCAGCTACTTGATTCTCAGTACCTTTTCTATCTTTGATCTCTAACTCAAATTCCTGAAGTAAAAGCACCCAACGAATGAGTCTCGGCTTCGAATCCTTCTTAGAAACCAGATAGCGAATAGCTGCATGATCAGTGAATACTCTTACTTTCGTACCAAGCAGATAAGATCGAAATTTCTCAAAGCCAAAGACTATAGCCAAAAGCTCCTTCTCAGTAGTGGTGTAGTTCAATTGGGCACCATTTAAAGTCTTACTCGCATAGTAGACCACATGGAAGAGATTTTTCTTGCGCTGTCCCAGAACTGCACCTACCGCATAATCACTCGCATCACACATCATCTCAAACGGTTCTGTCCAATCTGGTGCTGTAATAACTGGTGCAGTGATCAAACTCTTCTTGAGAGTCTCGAATGCTGCCAAACATTCATCATCAAATTTGAACGGCACATCTTTCTCAAGTAAATTGCACAACGGCTTAGATATCTTTGAAAAGTCCTTGATGAATCGCCGATAAAAACCCGCATGACCAAGAAAACTACGGATTCCTTTCACAGAATTAGGTGGGGGAAGATTTTCAATGACTCCCACCTTGGCCTTGTCCACCTCCAGACCCTTGCTAGAGACCTTATGCCCAAGGATAATGCCTTCACGCACCATAAAATGACATTTCTCCCAATTAAGCACCAAATTAGTTTCCACGCATCTTTTGAGTACGGCGCGCA
The DNA here is from genome assembly GCF_009905375.1 of Apium graveolens. Classification (NCBI taxonomy): domain Eukaryota; kingdom Viridiplantae; phylum Streptophyta; class Magnoliopsida; order Apiales; family Apiaceae; genus Apium; species Apium graveolens. The sequence continues at coordinate 242,258,755 of NC_133648.1, read as the reverse complement.
GATTATTCAAACATTCATCATATGAGTGTCCAAAGACGGAGAAGTCATCCATGAACACTTCGACGTTATTTCCAATCATGTCAGAGAATATAGCCATCATACATCTCTGAAAAGTGGCCGGGGCGCCACATAACCCAAACGAAACTCTGCGAAAAGCAAATGTGCCAAATGGACAAGTGAAGGTAGTCTTTTCCTGATCCTCTGGTGCAATACAAATCTGATTATACCCGGAATAACCATCCAGAAGACAAAAATACTCATGACCCGCTAATCTGTCAAGCATTTGATCAATAAATGGAAGGGGGAAGTGATCCTTCCTTGTGGCTTTGTTCAATTTTCTATAATCCATGCACACTCTCCATCCTGTAACTGTTCGAGTAGGGATGAGCTCATTCTTTTCATTTGCGACCACAGTGATACCTCCCTTCTTAGGTACACATTGTACGGGGCTCACCCACGAGCTGTCAAAAATAGGATAAATGATGCCTGCATCTAGCCATTTCAGAATTTCTTTCTTCACCACCTCCTTCATGATGGGATTCAGTCTTCGCTGCTGTTCCACAGTTGGCTTACTACCTTCCTCTAGCCGAATTTTATGCATATAATATGAAGGACTTATCCCCTTGATGTCTGCTATGGTCCATCCTATAGCCGATTTGAATTCTCTCAAAATCCTTAAGAGCTTGTCTTCCTCACTACCTGAAAGGTCAGATGAAATAATAACAGGTAACATAGATGAATCACCTAAAAAAGCATACCTCAAGTGTTCAGGTAATGGTTTGAGCTCCAAGGTAGGTGCTTCCTCTATTGATGGTTTGAGCTTCTCTTCAGCATTCTTAAGGTCAGAAGTACCAAGAGATTCAAATGGTATGTCCAGCTTTCGCTTCCATGGAGAAGCGTTCAGATATTGTAATTGCTCGTTGCTATCTTCATCATCACTGTCAAAATCCCCCAATAAGGCCTTTTCCAATGCATCAGACATTAGCATGTGATCGAGTTCCGAAGTAACCGCAGTATCAATCACATCCACTTTTAAGCACTCCTCATCTTCTGTAGGGAATTTCATTGCCTTGAATACATTGAAGGTCACATCCTGATCTTGGACCCGCATAATAAGTTCACCTTTTTGCACATCTATCAAGGTACGACCAGTAGCCAAGAAAGGCCTTCCCAAGATTATGGGAATCTTCTTATCTTCCTCAAAATCCAGAATAACAAAATCTGCTGGAAAGAAGAGCTTATCCACCTTGACGAGCACATCCTCAACTATGCCCCTTGGGTAAGTAATGGAACGGTCCGCCAATTATAGCGACATGTATGTGGGTTTTGGATCAGGCAGATCCAGCTTTTTAAAAATCGACAACGGCATCAGATTAATGCTTGCTCCCAAATCACAAAGGCACTTGTCAAAAGTTAGATTGCCAATGGTGCAAGGAATGGTGAAGCTTCCTGGATCTTTCAGTTTTGGTGATAACTTTTGCTGCAGAACAGCGCTGCATTCTTCCGTGAGAGCAACAGTTTCAAGGTCATCCAGTTTCACCTTCCTTGAAAGAATAGTCTTCATAAACTTCGCATAACTAGGCATTTGTTCCAGAGCCTCAGCGAAAGGTATATTGATGTGAAGTTTCTTGAACACCTCCAGAAACTTCCCGAAATGTCTATCCAGCTTTTGTTACTGCAATCTCTTAGGAAAAGGTGGTGGAGGATAGAGCTGTTTCTCCCTTGTATTAGCCTCAGGCAGAGTGTGTTCAACAGTAGTCTTCCTTGGTTCCACCGCTTTCTCCTTTTGCTTAGATTCTTCTTCTCTAATTTCAGCTTCTACTTCTTTTGCCTTTTCAGCCTCAGCTACTTTTCCAGACCTTAAGATAATAGCCTTGACTTGCTCTTTAGCTTCCTTCCTACCTGGTACTTCCGTGTCACTGGGAAGAGTGCCAGGTTGACGATTGAGCACTGCATTGGCTAATTGACCGATTTGATTTTCCAAGGTCTTGATAGAAACCGCCTGACTCTTGCACAACAACTTAAGTTCCTCAAAATCAGCACTAGTAGGTGCAGCTGCACTTCCCTGTTGAGGATATGATTGCCTTGTAGCATACTGCTGTGGTTGCTGGAATCCAGGTGGGTTAAACTGTTTACTCACTCCTTGCTGATATGGTGGCTGAATAGCATTCTGATTATTCCCCCAGCTGAAATTTGGATAATTTCTGTTATTAGGATGATAGGTCGCTGGCACAGGCTGCTGTTGTCGCTGATAATTATTCACATACTGAACATATTCATTGACAAGAGAACACTGATCCGTAGCATGAGAACCTGCACAAAGCTCACAAACCATAGCTATTTGATTAACTCCATACGTAGCCAAAGAATCAACCTTCATTGATAGCGCTTGGAGCTGGGCTGCAATAGCGGTGGCTGCATCAACTTCCAGAATACCTGTGACCTTGCCTGATGTCATCCTCTGAGTTGGGTTTTGATGCTCATTTGCAGCCATCGTCTCTATAAGATTATACGCCTCAGTATAGCTTTTAGCCCATAAGGCTCCTCCAGCTGCTGCATCGAGCATGGGCCGAGATTGGGCCCCCAAACCATTATAAAAACCAGTGATCACCATCCAATCCGGCATTCCATGATGTGGACATTTTCTCAACATTTCCTTGTAGCGTTCCCAAGCCTCGCACATAGATTCTGTAGGTTGCTGCGCAAACTGAGTAAGAACACTCCTCATAGCAGCAGTCTTTGCCATTAGATAAAACTTCACCAGAAACTTTTGCGCAAGATCTTGCCACGTAGTGATGGACCCAGCTGGTTCAGAATGTAACCAGTCTTTAGCCTTATCCCTCAGTGAGAATGGGAAAAGCCTCAACTTGATAGCCTCATCAGTCACGCCATTATACTTAAAAGTGCTGCAGATCTCGACAAAATTCCTTATGTGCATGTTGGGGTCTTCAGTTGCCGCTCCTCCAAAAGAAACAGAATTCTGCACCATCTGAATAGTGCCCGACTTGATTTCAAAGGTGTTAGCTTGAATAGCCGGATGAAGGATGCTTGACTGAATGTCATCAATTTTAGGCCGAGAAAAATCCATAAGAGCTGGATCAGCTTGAACAATACGATATCCCATGTTTACTGGTTCTTTCTGCTCAGTTCCTGAATCCGAATCCTCAAAATCTAACTTCTCCGGAATATCAAGAACTTCGTCTGTCTCCTCAGCTGTATCTAAAGTCCTCTTGCGAGCACGAGAACGAGTTTGCATAAACGCTTGCTAAAGTACCTGAAACACAACCGAAAAGAGTAAGTAACTACTACGTCCTAATCACTGAGTCCTAATGACCAATGATGGTAAGTACATAAACTAAACAAATACGCCGAGTCCCCGGCAGCGGCGCCAAAAACTTGTTAGGGCGAAAACACGTACTAATATTCACGCAAGTATACGCGTTCGCAAGTAATATAGAATACTTTCTAGTTCGTTCCCTCAGAGACTCAGACTAAATTATTGTCTAATTAAACTCACTCACCAATGTATGATTACTTCTCAATGTTAAGATAATAACACTTAAAATTGTTGATTAAATATTAACTATAATTAACTACTCAATTAACCACTTAACTAACACTTCAATTTATCAATAATAAAACACTCATGAGATCACAACTTCATTATTACTTCCTTCTATAGCCATTGTTATTACCTTTAGCATGTGACAGTGATGATATTAATCGAATAACACGAAACTGATAAAAGCCAACTTTCATTGTACTAATACCATTCTACCAAGCATCCAAAATTAAGATAGAAGTTGAATAGTCATCAATTATGTTGAGTTCCTATATGTCTACAGAAATTGACAACACAACGATTTAAGCACAAGTTATCCCTTTTGATTACATAGGGCAAATAAAACTGTTAGAGTTACCCACTAATCATGCTCAACGTACATGAACCTATGCTAGCATGGCAAGTTCTAAATCTCAAGATCCACCGTCGCTTCACAAGAGATTAACACCCTATCTTATATGTTCGCGACGCACATAAGACGAATACACACAACCAATACCAGATATCATGCAATCATCACACACTAAAGTATTAAACAATTAACTAAAGAATTCCATAATAAATCCGTTGCAACCCCATGATCACGATTAGCCCATAATAGAACTTATCGCCATCATGGGTTCATATGAAATCATGACAAACAAACACAAGAAAATAATAACTAAACTAATTATATTAAAACAGAGTACGTCACAAAAGTAAATAAGTCAAAGCAAGAAAACTAGCATCCAACGTTACAACGAAACAAGAATCACAAGAATATATGCTTCCTCTTCATTGCGGTGTGCTAAATCGGTCTTCTTCCTTATCTCCTTCGCTTCTTGCGTAAAACACAATCTAAAACATAATCCCTTTAATACTCTCCGTGAAAACGTCTCAAATCTACCTATATAATAGTCCCATAAAACTCAGATTACATAGAAGTTGGAAGCCAAACAGAAGTAGAAGTCTAAAATAATTTATCTTTTCCCCCGACCCTGCGCGGCCGCTCAGCATAGCTGCGCGGGCGCGCAGGTTGCTGCGCGGCCGCTCAGCATTGCTGCGCGGGCGCGCAGGCCTCTACTGGAAAAAATCCAGGTTTGCTCCGTTTCTTCGCTGTAATCTGCCCATTCCTTTCCTCTCGCAATGGTGAACACATGCCAAGGCTTATTCTTGATGATTCCTCCCCCGAAATGCAACTAATACCCTGAAATGCATAAACACTAGAAAAACGCATCAAATACACAAAATACTTGATTTCAAGACACCAATTTAAGCCATTTTAAGACGTTCTAAGTGGTATAAAATGCCACTTATCAGGACTCCGAAAGAAATGCCCGGGTTGGATGAATCCATAGCGATGCATAGCTTGGACGTCAACCCAGAAAGGAAGCCAGTCAAGCAAAAGAGAAGAAATTTTGCCCCGGAAAGGCAAAAAGCAATCGATGAAGAAATTGAGAAACTACTGACAGCTGGAATAATATGCGAAGTCAAATACCCAGAATGGCTGACAAATGTAGTGATGGTGAAAAAACCAAACGGAAAGTGGAGAATGTGTATCGATTACACAGACTTGAACAGTGCATGCCCAAAAGACCCCTACCCTTTGCCAAATATTGATCAATTGATCGATGCAACCTCTGGGCATGTGATGCTAAGTTTCATGGACGCCTACTCGGGGTACAACCAGATCAAGATGAATCCCAGAGACATTCTAAAGACAGCCTTCATCACCCACAGGGCGGTCTATGCCTATATAATGCTGCCGTTCGGATTGACTAATGCGGGAACAACATATCAAAGGGCAATGAATAAAATCTTCAAGGACCAGATTGGAAGGAACCTGGAATCCTATGTGGACGATATGATTGCAAAATCCACAAGCGTCCCCGGGCACATAGGAGACCTGAGAGAATGCTTCGACAACTTGAGAAAATACTCACTCAGGCTCAATCCATAGAAATGCACATTTGTAGTAGGGGCAGGAAAATTCCTTGGATTCATGATAAGCAACCGAGGAATTGAAGCCAACCCAGAAAAGATAAAGGAAATTCAAGAGATGAAGGCTCCCAGAACACAAAAAGATGTGCAGAAGCTAGCAGGATCGCTAGCAGCACTCAGAAGATTCATCTCCAAGCTAGCTGAGAGATGCCTACCCTTCTTTGACCTATTAAAAGGAGCAACCAACAAGAGAGAAGTTAATTGGAGCCCGGAATGCCAAAGCGCATTTGAAGAAATCAAAAGGTACCTTTCTCAACCCCCTGTGTTAACAAAAGCTCAACCCGGGGAACCCCTATCCCTTTACCTGTCAGCAGGGGCACTGGCAGTTGGAGCAGCCTTGATCAGGGAAGAGAATGGCAAACAGCAACCAGTTTATTATGTGAGCCTAGTGCTAAAAGATGCAGAGACCCGGTACCCGAGGCTAGAAAAGTTTGCTTATGCCTTAGTCACAGCATCCAGGAAACTCAGACACTACTTCCAGGGAAGGGAGATACGAGTTGTAACAAATCAACCATTAAGGAAGATAATACACAAGCCAGATGTCTCAGGGAGATTGGTAAATTGGTCAGTTGAGCTAAGTCAGTTCAATCTAAGTTTCATTCCTAGAACAACAATCAAAGCCCAGGCTCTAGCTGATTTCATCATAGAATGCAATTTCCCAGAAGAAGAGCCCGTTCCCATGAGCATTGACCCTGAGAGAAACACAGATCAAGAAACAGAAGCCTGGGCTCTCAAAGTCGATGGTTCTTCAACAAATGAGAGATCGGGAGCAGGGCTCATCCTAAAGAGCCCAGAAGGGTTCACAATCCAAACAGCAATCTCATTCGCATTCTCAGTAACAAACAACCAGGCAGAGTACGAGGCCTTGATTGCAGGATTGAAGCTAGCAAGAACACTCAGGATTCAGAATCTCAAAATCTACAGCGACTCCCAGATCGTCGTAAAGCAAACAAATGGCGAGTACATAGCCAAGGATCCAGTTCTAGCCAAGTACCAGGCTCTGGTCCAAAGCTACCTAACCTCCATACCAAAAATCCAAGTCATCTAAATCAGCAGAGAGGAGAATTCAGAAGCTGATGCATTGTCTAAACTTGTTCAAAATTCGTCAGACCTGGATTGCTCCGTCTACTTCGAAGAATTGCAGAAACCAAGCACAGAATCTGAGGAAGTCATGGAGATAGAAAACAGTTCGAATTGGATGACTCCATTCATTAACTACTTGGAGAAGGGAGAGCTCCCGGAGGATAAAGGCAAGGCTCAAAGGTTAAAGGCAAAATCTTCGAAATTCTTTATGGAAGAGGGAATACTCTATCGTCGGACCTTTTCCTCCCCAATCCTCAAGTGCATAGGCCCAGGAGAGGCACAATACTGCCTCATGGAAGTTCACGAAGGAATCTGCGGGGACCACATGTCCGCAAAAGCACTAGCTCACAAAATCATAAGGCAGGGGTACTACTGGCCTACTATCCACCAGGATTCAATAGACTTTGTGAAAAAATGCAAGGAATGCCAACTCTTCAGCAATGTGACACGGATGAGCCCAGTACTACCCTCCTCAGTCTTGTCACCAATCCCATTTGCCGTATGGGGGATTGATATCATGGGACCATTTCCCAGAGCCAGAGGAGACCTCAGGTACTTACTAGTCTCAATTGACTATATGACAAAATGGGTAGAGGCAAAGGCAATGAGAACAATAAACCAACAAGACTGCATCAAGTTCATGGACAACATATTGATGAGATTTGGAATCCCGAGAGTACTTGTCTCAGATAATGGTCCGCAGTTCATCGGTTCAGAATTTGAATCCTACCTTCAAGAAAGGGGCATCCGACACAAGAAGTCATCCGTAGCCTACCCTCAAGGAAATGGCCAAGTTGAGGTAACTAATCGAATACTCTCAGGGGGGTAGAGAAGAGACTTAGGGAAAGCAAAACAAAATGGCCAGAAGAATTGCCTAATGTACTCTGGGCATACAGAACAAGCCCCAGAACAAGCACAGGAGAAACCCCCTTTAAGCTGGCTTATGGAAATAAAGCCATGCTACCAATTGAAGTAGGATCCCCCTCCCATCGAGCAATCAACTTTGATGAAATAGCAAACGAGGAGGGGCTCAGAACGAATATTGAGCTAATTGATGAAGTTCGAGACCAGGCAGTGGCAAGAATGGAAAAGTATAAGCAGAAAACAAGAGAGCACTTCAGCAAGAAGTCCCGGGTCAAAAACTTTCAAGTAGGAGATCTGGTCCTTCGAGACACAGAAGCTTCAGACCCCACTAATACTGGAAAGCTAATGCCAAAGTGGGAAGGCCCATACAAAGTCAAGGAAGTTCTAAGGCCAGGAACATACAAGCTCATGAACATGGATGAGTCTGAAGTACCAAATACATGGCATGGACTCAGGCTCAGAAAGTTTTACCAGTAAAAAAAAAAAAAACCAACCAAAAGCAACCAAAACTAGTAGCCTATGTCAAGCAACCAATCTATGACAATGCATTTTGTATGAAAAAATTTGCAAATCAATGAAAAGAATTTTCCTTTCTTAGAAAGTTGTTACTTTTAAATTACCAGTTATGGAAGCAAAAAACAACCCGGGTACGTTTTCATACCCGGGTTGGAAGCAAAAAACAAAGGCAACCACTATTTGCTTAGAAAAATTCTAAGTAAATGGAGCAATCACCAATCCGGATTAAACAAACCCGGATTAAAAGCAAAAAACAACCCGGATAAGCATGCAAATCCGGGTTGCAAACAACCATTATGTACTTAGGTAACCCTCCAAGTACATAAAGCAAAAAAGCAAACACCAACCCGGATAACAATCCGAATCCGGGTTGAAAACAACAATTACCTAAAGCAAAAGAGCAAACAACAACCCGGATAAGCATCCAGATCCGGGTTGCAAACAACCATTATACACATATTTCTCAAGTACATAAAGCAAAAAAAAAACAAACATCAACCCGGGTGGTTCATATACCCGGATTGAAAGCAAATTTAAAAGCAAAAAACAGCCCAGATTAACACTCAAATCCAGGTTGCAAACAACCATTATGCACTTGTATTTCCCCAAGTACATAAAGCAAAAAATAATACTTCAACCCAGGTGGGTATCATACCCGGATCGAAAACAATTTCAACAGCAAATCCGGATACAACTTCATACCCGGAACAATCCGGATATAAAGCCCATCCGGATTGGGGGGCATTGCCACAACCTGAATCAGGATCATTTGCGTAATAGAGCCAGGATCCAGATTGCTCATAAAAATAAAAACAACAGATGAAAGAAAAGCAAATAAATTCTACGATGGAAGAAAGGTTCAAAGCAGGATCCGGATCGCCATCGATCCGGAACTGTAAGTCATATGTCATAGACCTATTTGTATATTCGAGGATTCAACTCAACTCAAATAAGAATGTAATAAGTAAATAGTGGATCGACCGTCAGAGAGATCTCGCAAAGTAATATCTGTCAAAGGATTCAGAAACAAGGTTCATCTACAGACTTGAGGAGTTAATTCACTGGAAGAAGTTCAAGAAGTTGATCATGCCTCAGTGATATAAATCAAGATCGTGGATTTAATCAAGTGACAGAGATCTCGTCAGAGTATCATTAATTACAAGGATTTAATCTGAAGAAAATCAAAGCGTCAAAGTCAAGACATGAAGAAACGTCACGGAAGTTAGTCACTCATGAACCAGACAGTACATCGAGTGTCAACGTTGAAGTGGTGGAATTGATTCATAATTTTCAGTGATTTTCAGAAGATCTGCAGAAGGATGGGTGCTGTTGAAGACTAGAATTAATTCTCTATTAATTAATTAAGTCATCTAATTTAATTAAGAAAATAAATTATATCTGCGAAGAATAATTTATTTATTAATTGAATTAATTGATTAATTAATTCTGAATTAATTTTAGGAATTTTCAGAATTTAAATTGGATTAAAATCTGCATTAAATCAACAAGACAATTGAAAATGAACTAGCATGACAATCAGGATTGTCATACCGATTGTCATGCTAGGCCATTTTCAATAGTCTCACCGAAAGTTATACTAGGAGAAGGATTGTCTTGCTAGTTCATTCTGATTGTCATGCTAGTTCATTCTGATTGTCATGCTAGTTCATTCAGATTGTCTTGCTAGTTCAATCCATTGTCCTACCGAAAGTCTTGCCAGCTATAGGATTGTCATGCCAATTCAATTCTATTCGGTTGTTGATTAAAAAAAAGCAGAAGACCAAATCCATCCAACACACAGAAAAATAGAAGCCAAGAACAAACAGAAAGAAAAAGCAGCCGCCTCTGAAACATTCAATTTTTATCTGCTTAATTCAAGATCAATTTCTAGATTGCAAAGTTAAATCCAATCAACTAGAAATCATTCTCTTGTTCTTGTGTAACAATCTAGCGGATCAAAATCCCTAGAACTTAATCTCAAATTGCGTTTAGCATTTGAATCTTTTTATTACAAAAATAGAAAAAGTTCATGTCGAATTTATTCTAGATTTGTGATAATTAATTTGAGATTAATTCCTTGTAATCGATACAGTTGTTGTAACACCTTTCAAGTTTAATAATATTTTTATTTAACTTGAATTTTGTTTCACATTTTTTATTCCGCATTTAATTCGATTATTCGGTGCTGTTTGTATTCAACCCCCCCTTCTACAAACACATTGGGACCTAACAATTGGTATCAGAGCCTTCTGATTAACGAACAAATCAAGATCCTAGACTTTTGTGATTTTTCAACTCCTTGAATTTTTATTTATTCAAAAATTCATAATGACTTCACATAAAGTTGGAACCGTTAAAATTCCACAATTTGATAAAGAGAATTATATCATGTGGAAGAAGAAGATGCTATTATTTTTACAAGTTGCAAATCCCAAATATTCAAACTTGTTAAAGAAGGGTATAAAAACTCCGATGGTTATTGAACCGGAGGTAATAATAGATGGTGTGGTGACTACAGAAGCTAGAACCTATCCAAAAGAGCCTGAAGATTTTACTCCTGCTGAGAAGGAAGAAGCCTCCTTGGATGCCAGCCTTCAATTAATATTAATTGATTCCCTTGATCCCTTGATGAACAGACATGTGATGAACTGTAAAAATTCCAAACACATGTGGGAAACTATTGAGGTGATTAATGAAGGCACAGAGGAAGTTAGGGAGAACAAGTTGGAAATCCTAACCTCTGAATATGAACATTTCAAATCAAATCCAGGAGAAGGAATTACTGAAGTGTTTGAGAGGTACAATGCGTTGATCAACAACCTGAACATCAATGGAAAGTATTATTCAATCAGGGAGGTCAACAAAAAGTTCCTTTTAACACTGCCATCTCATCTTGAACATAGAATCACTGCCATTAGAGAAGCTAGAGATTTGAGTGAGATTTCTTTGGACAGGCTATATGGAGTGTTAAAAACCTATGAGTTAGAGCAGATTCAACAGAAGGAAGTCTACGGGAAGGATAGAATGGTCAGCACATCTACTGCACTTGTAGCTGAAGGTCAACAACAACAACAATCTCAACAGTTAGAAAGAATGGTACAGTTTTCCAAGGGTGAGGAAAATGAGTTGGTAGCAGAATATGATCCTCCTACTACAAATCAATCAAGTGATGATTTTTATTCCTTGGAAGAACTGGAGCAATTGGAAGACGAGTCAATGGCCCAAATTGTCAAGAGATTCTCCCATGTCAGATTCAAGAAGAATCCCAAGCTTAAGTACAAGTCCAACTACAACAAATTCCAGAAAGGTGGATCTTCATCCTCTAACACCAGCAGTGGTGGATACAAAACAGGGATGGTTGATCGGAGCACCATTAGATGCTATAACTGCAATGAGTTGGGACACTTTGCCACAGAATGTAGGAAGTCAAAACAAGTAAGAAAGAACTCTGAAAGGGCTTATCTGGCAAAGGGAAGAAGCTGGGATGATACTGACAGTGAAGATGAAGATGAAGGAAATCTTGCTCTTATGGCTATTGATGGAAAAGCTTCATCGTCAAGAATAGAGGTAAAACTTTCTGATGCTGAAATGGTTTATCATCTAAGAGGTAACTTAGATTATGCACGTCGTGATAATGAACTGTTAAGTTTACAGATCACAGATCTTAAGAAAGAGGTCAATGAATTAAGACTTGTGCACATTAATCAAGACAAATTAAAAGAACATGTATCTTTTCTAGAGAATAGAGTTGACTGTTATAGAAAACTCGAAACTATTCTCAAAGACAAGATCACCGGTCTTGAGACTAAGGTTAGAGCCTACTTCAATTCTTGTTCGAAGGCTAAAGAGTTCTACAGTAAGCAAGCTGTTAATCAAACATCTGGAATAGGTTATGATTACAATGCTGCTATTGGAGAATTAGGCATAAACTCCCCTCCTCATGTCTGTGCTAAAGGGAGGGAAGTACCATATGTGCTTAAGGGTGTTGATGAACCCCTCTATAAAGCATCAATTGCTGAACCATTTGATGCGACCTCTTCTGTTATTCAAGAAGAAATACGTGCTGAGGATCATGCTAATGAGAAGATTGTTTCCAAGTCAAGTGAGTCGAAAGTTCCAGTCAAAGTTGTGAAAGCAACTGAGACTAACTCAGACACACATGAGTTTGATAACAATAATGCCATGTCTACCATGCATAAATTGCCTGCTGTTAATCACTCTCATAAAGCATGTGGTGTTGCTAATTGTATGTCTTGTGCTTTTAATATGATGTATGCTTATTTTAATGGTAAGCATGTGTCTAATGATAAGACTACTCCTCGTCAGCATGAGAATAACAAGAAGCATGATAGGTCTAAGACTGCTAGTCCTTCTAAGGCTAGAAAGGAGACATTTGTGCCTAAGCTTAAACAGAAATTTGTTAACGCTGTTTACAGGGTCAAATGTTCAGTCATTGAGAAAGTTGAGACCATTAAAATTAAAAATGTTGTTTTGCCTGACAAAGGACAGTTCTACAAGTATGCCGGGCCCAACCAAGTTTGGGTTCCGAAGAAGGTCTAATCCATTTGAAGTGCAGGGCAGTATACAGGTGTAACCGGTAGTGTGGATTCTTGACAGTGGATCATCAAGACATATGACCGGAGATAGAGCCCTGCTATCAAATGTGGATTGAGAAAGCTGGCCCCTGGTTACCTTTGGAGATAACAGCAAAGGTTTATCTAAGGGATATGGCTGTTTGCAAGCTGGGAATGTTATCATTGTAATTTTGTATATTGTGCTAGGTTATTATCAGGAAGCGGTATCTAACATATAGCACCAGTGATGCGACTTGAGAATATTACGACATATCAGACACCTGCTGCACATTACACTTGGAATTGTACTCTAGTAAGATGTGTACAAGTGTACTCCTGTTTGGTGAGTCAAAAGAGGAAGTCAGTGCACCACAGTTCATGGACTTTGCAGTAGCAGATCTATTGGACTATGCAATCTCTTCTTCACAATCTCACTTCAGGTTGGTATGAACTAGTATACTGCTCAAGCAATCGTCAACGACATGGTATGGCACTCTAACTGCAGCTACAGTTTTATATGAATAAGTAGAGTCGTCATATTAATAACTATCTTATCACTAGGCACAATCATATTGTTTTATATGTGCAGTGGTATATTTTTTATAATGCAACATAACAATTAGTATCTAAAGTACTTGACAAGTATCGGTCAATGATATCTTTTTAACATTATGTTGCAGATCTTTGTAAGCTTTTGACATGAATGAGAATTACTTAGACTTTACCCTAAGTGATCAATGTTTTATCAAAAACTCATTCATATTGAAAATTAAAATCAAACTTCTTTCTAAATTAGTGATTTCTTATTTCATGTAAAATCTTTTGAAATCACTATTGTAAATCATTTTCTCTCTATTACCATATGTTCTGTGTTACAGGTTCAGTCTCCAATGACTTTCTTTCATTGACGGTCATGAGGTTGAAAACCCACAACGTCTATCCCAGACTGTAAAGACAAACACAGAAACAGAACCAACCAACACTCTCTTACCACTAAATGTAGTATGAATGAGCGTGAGGGAGATAGTGCCTTAGTGCACCACATAAGGAAGGTTCTGTAGTCAACCCAGTAGCTTTGTCTCCTACACAGATGAGTAGTATTTAAACCGAGACAACTGCTAGCCCCCATACATCTTCTCAAAAAGATGTAATGGCTGAAAAGGCACAAAAACAGTTACTAGATTCATTCTCTCAACAGGGTGCGTCTATTGAATTTTGCCTGTCAGCCAAGGTATCCGATGTAGTGTCACCACTTCAAACATAAACAATTCTTGATGCACAAGAAGAGGTTACACACACAAAGGATGAGTTGACGGAAACAAGAGTTTCGACCATTTTAAGGTCAGATTCGATTGTTCAAGGTTCGTTAGTGGACCAATTGCCTTTACAGGTGTTAGGAGAGGATACTGATCCAAAAGCCATATGTCAGTGGTCAGTATCTACCTCCCCAGGCTTAAATCCCCTGGATGCATCTGCGGATAGTGGATCTGACATAGGTGCAGATCGGCAACTTGTTGACAATGATTCAGATATTACCTGATGAGTCACAAGGAAATGTCTTCACAGACATTAGAAGGGAACTTTGATCTTTATGCTAAATTCGTTGGATCATTGTTTACCTTCCCAGAATTCAAATCTGGAACCCTAAAAGGGAAACTAGCAACTTGTAGATTATGACTCAGATTCATCTGACGAGTTTAACAAGGATGGGGATTTGTGAACTCCCATTGCACCACCTGTGACCTCCTTAAGGATGGCTAAGGTGATTTTCCTTGCAGGTATAGCTGATTTTTGGAGCTATGAGAGGAGTGATACACTTGTGAGAATGAGTGTAAACACGAGTGGAGAGAAGAGTGAAACACATGTGAGGTACACTAAAACACAATCACACACTCACAGTGAGGAAGAAAGAGAAACTACTTGTTATTTCTTTTCCAACCAAGTGAAATATGAGAACTCCTTCAGACGACGGCATACATTCCTTCTTTAAGGGGGAGATAAAAGCTTAAGTAATAGTTTGGAGGATTCCTCAACTAAGGGGGAGAAATAGCAGGGAGGAAGAAAAAGATCCTATATGTACACTACACCACACCATTGTTGTTTGTAACTACGGATCCTATTGTACGGGAGAGGTGGTAAACACAAGGTGATTTCCTAGTAAGGGAAGAAGCAGTTAGGGGAGTACCATTGGTTTTTATCTGCGGATCCTATTGTACGGGAGAGGTGGTAAAACGAAGGTTATCTTCTTTAATCAGTTGATTCTCATAGGGGGAGAAGCAAGAGATATGGGCTTCTCAACAGGAAATGTGGTTGTACAAATGAAGATGGAACTACTTGAAGATATGTTCAGTCTAGAGGAACATCTACTTGGAATCTGGAAAATGTTAAATCTCATCCAGAACTTTTCAGCTATTTACTTTGCATGTATGTTTATATCTTTTTCTTATTTGTTAGTTGAGTTATCCTCTAGGTATTTGTGTGTTATTGTCTAACAAACAAATAGGGAGAGATTGTAAGTCATATGTCATAGACCTATTTATATATTCGAGGATTCAACTCAACTCAAATAAGAATGTAATAAGTAAATAGTGGATCGACCGTCAGAGAGATCTCGCAAAGTAATATCTGTCAAAGGATTCAGAAACAAGGTTCATCTACAGACTTGAGGAGTTAATTCACTGGAAGAAGTTCAAGAAGTTGATCATGCCTCAGTGATATAAATCAAGATCGTGGATTTAATCAAGTGACAGAGATCTCGTCAGAGTATCATTAATTACAAGGATTTAATCTGAAGAAAATCAGAGCGTCAAAGTCAAGACATGAAGAAACGTCACGGAAGTTAGTCACTCATGAACCAGACAGTACATCGAGTGTCAACGTTGAAGTGGTGGAATTGATTCATAATTTTCAGTGATTTTCAGAAGATCTGCAGAAGGATGGGTGCTGTTGAAGACTAGAATTAATTCTCTATTAATTAATTAAGTCATCTAATTTAATTAAGAAAATAAATTATATCTGCGAAGAATAATTTATTTATTAATTGAATTAATTGATTAATTAATTCTGAATTAATTTTAGGAATTTTCAGAATTTAAATTGGATTAAAATCTGCATTAAATCAATAAGACAATTGAAAATGAACTAGCATGACAATCAGGATTGTCATACCGATTGTCATGCTAGGCCATTTTCAATAGTCTCACCGAAAGTTATACTAGGAGAAGGATTGTCTTGCTAGTTCATTCTGATTGTCATGCTAGTTCATTCTGATTGTCATGCTAGTTCATTCAGATTGTCTTGCTAGTTCAATCCATTGTCCTACCGAAAGTCTTGCCAGCTATAGGATTGTCATGCCAATTCAATTCTATTCGGTTGTTGATTAAAAAAAAAGAAGAAGACCAAATCCATCCAACACACAGAAAAATAGAAGCCAAGAACAAACAGAAAGAAAAAGCAGCCGCCTCTGAAACATTCAATTTTTATCTGCTTAATTCAAGATCAATTTCTAGATTGCAAAGTTAAATCCAATCAACTAGAAATCATTCTCTTGTTCTTGTGTAACAATCTAGCGGATCAAAATCCCTAGAACTTAATCTCAAATTGCGTTTAGCATTTGAATCTTTTTATTACAAAAATAGAAAAAGTTCATGTCGAATTTATTCTAGATTTGTGATAATTAATTTGAGATTAATTCCTTGTAATCGATACAGTTGTTGTAACACCTTTCAAGTTTAATAATATTTTTATTTAACTTGAATTTTGTTTCACATTTTTTATTCCGCATTTAATTCGATTATTCGGTGCTGTTTGTATTCAACCCCCCCTTCTACAAACACATTGGGACCTAACAGGAACAAATCCAAATATTAAATATAGTTCAAATCAAAGTACGAAATCAAGAAATCCTAGAAATGAAATTACATGGGCGGGGCCCGAGAAGCTTTGCAAAGCTGGTCCGGATCTAGAGGAAGCTGGGGCTCGGGCCATCATAGGGTTCCGGTTCTCCTTGACCCTGCTCAACCGCAGCCTTTGCAGCAAGGAACTCTTGAATAAAGCTTTCCCAGGAAGCTAAGGGGTCAGTCTTTATATGGCGCTCGGTAACAATCCAGGACCTGCGCACCTCGGGAACCCCGGCCTGAGCAACCTCGAAGTCATAAATATCGCTAGCCTTAAACTCAGCAATGATGGCCTCCTTATTCAGATTCTCTTTAGCAGCAAGCTCGGCCTTGAGCCTCTCAACTTCCTGGGCCAGCCCCTCAGCCCGGGTTTCGGAGTTCTTCAACTTCTCATTCAACCCGGCCTCCACCACCCGGAACCCCTCCCGGGCCTCCTCCAGCTCACCCCTCAGGGAATCAGAAAACATCTTCTCAGTCTTAGTCCGATTGTTAGCCTCCTTGAGCTCAGTGAAGGCAACATCGGAGCAGATGGACATCGCACTCCCAAGCTGAGAAACAAAAAAAAAAGAAGAATATTATTACAAGGGAAAAGTGGATTGGGGGGCATAATCCGGAACTACGGGCTTAAAAATTCAGAAGTTACCTGCCCCCATTGGCCTGTGACCCTCTTCAAGGCAGCAGCCATGTTGTAGCCCTCAACCTCCTCCCAATCTTCCTCTGAGGGGATACTGGACATGAACCCAGCCAGATCGATAAGGCTCTTTGTCCCTATCCGGATAGGGGCCCCATCTGGTCCCTTCCCTTCCGAATCACATATGACCCGGTCAGCAACAACAGCCTTTCCGCGAGGAGGCTTTCCCGGGACGGACTTCCTCTTCTTGGAAGGAGGCTCCTCGTCAGATATGTCCTGGACGTCCGGGTCCTTGCCCAAGGGCGCATTGCCCGGATCTTGAACATTCTGGGGTGCCGAAGACTCGGCTCCACCCTCTGCGTCAGCAGACCCGGATCCAGTCCCAGGAGCCCCTTTTCTTGTCTTTTATGCCAGTCCTAATGAGTTAAAAGCTGCTGCATAAGCTGAAGAAGACATTATAGCCCGGGAAGCAGGGTTGTAATGCGGCAAACCTGAAAAATGGAAAAGGAAAACTATAAGCACAGGATTGATAAAAATGCAAGTACTCCCAAATCTGGGAGTAAAATACTGCAGCATGCCCGGATCATGGGAAGACGATTTATGCAAACAGGCGAAAAGTAAAAAAGCAAAATATATGAGGATCCGGATCATAAGGGAAATCAGAGAGACCCGGATCAAATAACAAACAGTTCCCTAAAACAAGCAAAAAGAAAGAGGAACGTAATCCGGATTCCTGAGTATGGACAAGAACCCGGATCACTGACAGAACAGATTAAAGAAAAACTTACAGCCAAGTTGGAACAGGAGTTTATGGTTCATAAACGTATCCCGGGTTGGCTGGAACCCGAGACTACCACAAAATTTTCTAATTTGGTCTACAGCCTCCCCCTCTAAGATCTCTGGGTTGAACTTCGTCTTAACCTCCCCAGTTGTGAAATAAGGAAGATACTCCAAATTGTACCCCTTCAACATCAGTATCTCCCCATTCCAATGCTTCAAAGAAGTCTGGTGCATAACTGGTTTGGACCTACCCGGACCGAATCCGCACTCTGCTGCCCGGAACCTCAGCTCGTAGAAAGGTTTCTGGCTTGACCTAGAAAGAACCTGAAGCAACCTACCCGGATCCCGAACGACTACCCGGGATCAACCACTAGCAGGAATTCTTTCTGAAGCAACTATCTAACCTTAATCCGGATTGGCATCTACCAAACCAGATCCGGATTGGAGGTCAACCAGGGGCATAAATTTTTCCAAGGCATCAACCACTCTACCTTAATCCGGATTGGTATCAATTACACCAGATCCGGATTGGGGGACAACCAGGGGCAGAAATTTTTCATAAGCAACTATTCTACCTTAATCCGGATCGGTATCAATTACACCAGATCCGGATTGGGGGGCAACCAGGAGCATAAATTTTTCATAAGCAACTATTCTACCTTAATCCGGATTGGCATCTACCACACCAGATCCGGATTGGAGGTCAACCAGGGGCAGAAATTTTTCTCCAAGCCAAATATGCGATCCTAATCTACTCCCTCATCCAGAAAGTCTGCATAAGGGAGTGGGGGGCAAATGATAGGGTATAATAAACCCGGGTAGGTGTCAACCTGGACTAAAGGGAGGCAGGATCAACCGACCTGCTAAGACCCCCCTCTCCCAGGCCAATCAAGCATAGGAGCCCAGGCCCGGGCCTATCCTACTTCCCGGATCCGGATCCGCCTGCATACCCGGATCCGGATCAGGGCCAAAACCACAGTGAGGGAGGTCCCAGCAAGCACATGCACATCCCACAACCCGCCAAGCAAAGGTACGTGGGCACATGACTATGACAGCTATCAACAACCAGCACACCAGAAAAGCACGACGCGTGTCAGGGGCCGTTAGGACACTCTGGAGGTGGTCCTCCCCTGGACACATGTAAGCAATCCACCCAAGCCAGGCGTCCTCTGGTCCCAAGATCCAACGGCCCAGATTTAGAGGTAACTACCCCTAAACCCTACCTTGGGGCTATATATACCCCCAAAGCTGAAGGGTTTAGGGGTTGGAAAATAATTTCTCTTGTACTCATACACTCACATACACTCAAAAACATACAGCAGCCATCACATATAAACACACATACACAGCAGCCTCTACATTACATAAACATATATACCCTCATCTTCTCCAAAGCCTGTTCTCATTCTCACACCGGAGGCGCCGTGGGAGCCAAACCCCCCTTCCGGTGTTGTTTTGCAGGCGCCCAACCAACAGCTACACCTCTCTCACGCACAGAAGGTCCAGGAACGCCGACGGACGGAGCCGCCCGCTCACCGGAGTTATCAAGTACTACTAGCGTTAGTGTTCATTACATACATTAGAGTTTTTGCAATCTTCATCAACTCTGCATCTGGTTCACATTCTGCATTTCCAGGTGTACCATAAAGCAGAGCAAGACATCTCTCCAATACTAGTATATATATGTTCAGTTCTCTTATTTTCGATCAAGTTTAAATCATTTGTTTTTTTTGCATGGAATATATCTGATGTTGCTCCTAGATAGAGCCGGCCACACGGTCGGGCCGACCGTGCCGGGCCGAATTTCCGGCGGTCCGGTTCAACAGCTATTTAAGTCGTGAACGACCCGTATAGCTACACGAATCGTGCCATGCCGTGCCGATTTAATAAAATAGTAAGCCGTGAACGGCTCGCGAATTATGCGATTTTAACGGTTCCGGCGAGTTTGGCGGTTCGGGCCGGTTTAACAAATAAAATGAAGAGAAGCTTGCCGAATAACCGCGAATAACCGCGGGGCTCCTCCTTGATTTACAAGTTGAAGTCGGCAGAATAATGATTTCTATCCTTGACTTATCCAAATCATCCACCTGGCCACCTCCCACCCACCTTCTGTTTACCTTTTTTTTTGTGCCAAGCCCAGCATCAGCATACTTAAGCATAGACTCCACAGCATCATCTTTATCAATTCTTCCCCACCCACCACTTGTTTGCCACATACCATTCAAAACTCTGCATATTTGCAATGAATCATTGTCATTCTTAAGTATCACCTGACGATTCTTCTCGGCCACACTCACCTCACATCTTACTTGTCTACGAACCCCAATTCTGGGTTTTGGACAGGCGGTGAATAAGCTAAGATTTGTGAATGTATTGTGGAGTGTAGTAGCCATTGCACACCAGGTGTTTGATGAAATGCCGAGCTAGAACAAGATAAGGTGAACTAACTTTTGGCGCCTTGGTGAATGTGCCGATTATTCGCCAAGTGCCGGGCCGAATAACGAATAAACCAGTTTCTGATTCGTTCACGAGTTACACGGGCCGGTTCGCGTGCCGTGCCGGTCCGTTCGCGATTTCTAGGAAGCTGATTCGTGTTAGGTTCGCCTCTGCAGCCGGTTAGTGCCGAATAATTAACCGGCACGTAACGAGCCGAGTTAAGCGATTTTTTGGCGAGCCGGTTCACGTCTGGGCCGAGTCAAACCGGCCGTCTGGCCACCTCTACTCCTAGATAGCCAAGTCCTAATCTAGATTCTAGATAGCCAATCCCCATTCCGGTGATAGATGAGGTATTTTTATTTATAGTGTATTCGGCTAAGCCATAGTTCCTTAAATGGGCCTTGAGTAGATTCCTTTGGGCCTTGGGCCTAACATCTGAGTGATCTCTCTACTCCTAGGAGTGCAAGTTTGGTCTACATGCATATTACGCCTCTCCTAGATGGATGGAAGAATAATTAGTGGGCGTAATACATACATCCGCAAACTTAAGAAGGCTGGTCATGCATGAGTCTCTGCACATGTACTTCTCACAAACATGCTTAACAGAGGATTCATCTTTAATTTAGATTAAGACTTTCGATTGAATAACTCAAAGTTGCAACCCAGATAATTACCCAACAGATAAAATAAGAAAATAATCTCAACATCCTGTGAATTATAGTGTCATTAGCTCTGGTACTAAGTTACTCACCAGTCTACTAGCCCTAGCTCAGTTAACAATGTAGAATGGGTAATTTAGCCCAATGAGCTCAAATCTATCTAGTGCACGAAGCTCCATTGGCACAACAATTATTACATGACACTGCAGACTGAAGAGAAAACTAGAAAAACTTCTATTATAATGTTCATCCATTTGGTAAAGGTGGAGGAGTATTATCTTGATATTTTTCCGAAAATGGGCTGGACTTTTGAGTAGCCCGTTCTTCTGCATATATATCGGCTCATAATTGTTGCAGTTGGCAAGTATGGCACTGGTAGAGCTGTTCGCGAACCGAGCTGTTCGCGAACAAGCTCGAGCTCGGCTCGTTAGGGGCTCGGTTCGGCTCGGCTCGTTAGGGGCTCGGTTCGGCTCGGTTCGTTAAGGGCTCGAGCTCGAGCTCGAACACAAAAATGTGTTCGTTAAGAAAACGAGCTCGAGCCGAGCTTTTGGCATGTTCGGCTCGAGCTCGGCTCGACTCGGTTCGGCTCGAGCTCGGCTCGGCTCGAAAAAAAATTATTATTTTTTTAATTTTTTATATATTTAATTATTATGAATTTTATATAGATTTTTTATAAATATTTTTAAATTATTGAATTATACGAATTTCAAATTATATATTTTAGTAATTTGAAAAAAATCAGATATTAAAATAAATTTTTTAATTTGATATTTTAATAATTAACAAGTGATTTGACTACTACTTCTAGCTAGTATTTATTTCCTGATTGGTGTTTCAATTTTTTGAAATTATTTATAAATAATCCAACCGTATGGATGTCAAGATCTATATATTTAAGTGATATAATAAAAAATTTAGAAAAAATAAATATATTTTGTTTGCTATTTTAATTTAACTAGTAGTTTGACCAGTACTTCTATTTAGTCCCGTATTGATGTTTCGATTTTTTAAAAATATTTATGAATGATCCAACCGTACGGATGTTAATATCTATATATTTTAGTGATATGATAAAAGTTTTAGAAAAAAATAAATTTATTTTGTTTGTTATTGTGACAATCAACCAATTGTTTGAACAGTACTTGTAACTAGTGTTTAGTCTCATATTAATGTTTCAATTTTTTAAAAAATATTTATGAATGATCCAACCGTACGGATGTTAAGATCTATATATTTTAGTGACATGACCAAATTTTTAGAAAGAAATAAATTTATTTTATTTGTTATTTTGACAATCAACCAATTGTTTGAACAGTACTTAGAACTAGTGTTTAGTCTCATATTAATGTTTCAATTTTTAAAAAATATTTATGAATGATCCAACCGTACGGATGTTAATATCTATATATTTTAGTGACATGATAAAAATTTTAGAAAAAAATAAATTTATTTTGTTTGTTATTTTGACAATCAACCATTTGTTTGAACAATACTTGTAACTAGTGTTTAGTCTCGTATTCATGTTTTGATTTTTTTAAAAATATTTATAGATGATCCAACCGTACGGATGTTAAGATCTATATATTTTAGTGATATGACAAAAAAATTAGAAAAAAATAAATGTATTTGATTTGTTATTTTAACAGTCAACCGGTGTTTTGACTTGTACTTGTAATTAGTGTTTGATATCGTATTAATGTTTCAATTTTTTTAAAAATATTTATGAATGATCCAACCGTACGGATGTTAAGATCAATATATTTTAGTGATATGACAAAATTTTTAGAAAAAAATAAAAGTATTTGGTTTGTTATTTTAACAGTTAACCGGTGTTTTGACCAGAATTTTTTAATTCGGCTCGGCTCGGCTCGGCTCGGCTCGACTCAGCTCGTTTTGATGGAGAAAGCTCGTGTTCGGCTCATGTTCGGCTCGGTTCGACTCGACTCGATTTTGTTCGATAAAAGCTCGTGTTCGGCTCGTTTGTTAACGAGCTCGAGCTCGAACACAAGTTTTTGTTTGTTAAGAAAGCTCGGCTCGGCTCGACTCGTCAGAAAAAAAATTAAAACTCGGCTCGGTTCGATCAAAACTCGGCTCGGCTCGGTTCGTGAGGCACTGGACTGTCATCGGAGAAATGAATTGGCAATTGCATTCATTTATCATTATGCGCATTTTTAGTTCATAAACGACACAGATAAATATCTTTCTTTTTTTTGCCAATACACAGATAAATATCTAATCATTATGATGCGCATTATTACTATCGTTCATTGGTTGTTTTATTTCTACTACTATTTGTTATAATAATAATAAGACAAATCAATTATAAAAATTTATGTATGCATTTTTAATTAACATAAAAAATAACACAATTAATTTATGTAAATATAACAATAAAAATTAACAAAGAGTCCACAGGCACTTGAAAAATCAGTATGACAATTTGATGATGATTCCTTTCCTTTAGCATAAAAAAAAGGAAACCATTTAATTAGGACTCTATTCAGTGGTATAAAATAAACTCACATATATGTATGTATGTATGTATGTATGTATGTATGTATGTATATATGCTACTACATCTCATTCGGTGCATTAATATTCTTATTCTTTTATTACTTGTATTACAGTTTAATTAATACTTGAACTACGATGGTGACACAGAATGATGTGTATCTGCCGCGTTCACAACCCCCCGCAATAACAAGCTGTGTTACTTTAGCTTGTTTTGTCTGCTACATTTTATCTGCGGTCGTTCATGTTTGTTGCCTGTCTTGCACTCATCTTCGTTACCATTTTACTAAATTTAACAGGAATGAAGGATACCTTATACGTCCACATTCCAACTATTAAATTCGACACATTTAAGGTTTCCAACTTCAACCTCTCAAACCCTATTACTGCTCATTGGAACATCAACATGAACATGCATACTACTCATTCATCTTTCCACTTCTCTGACACTATGATTTCAATTTTTCACGAAAGCAAAGAGGAAGCACTTTGGATGATGAGTCTCAAAAAGTTTGATATGAGGCCAAAAAACTCTACCTTTCACTTTACACTTGACTTCTGGGGGTCGTCAGCCGACTTGGATGAGACGACTGTAAGAACCATTCGAGAGAATATTATGAATAACCTTGGAGCAGTTAAATTTAATATTCGGTTTAAGGCTGAGAAGCCCAGGACTATCAGGCTTAAAAATTCCATAGAAAAGTTGTGGTATGAAACGAAAATCAACAGGTTAGTACTCAGCTGCGACGTATTGTTGATTTTCGGATCCCCTGATAAGACGCATGCATATATGTTAAAGACTGATTCTCAGGAGTGCATTTTGGATGCATATGAATATATGATCCCTAGCCTGATTATAATCTATTAGAAAGGGCAATGGTTAATTGATAGTAGTATTTTTAGATCCTTAATATAAATTAGGTCCAGTATATGCAGGCATTGATAATATGAAGGAATCAAAGATATTTGCAGAAGTTCACTATTTTCCTGTTTTTTATTGTTTTAAATTCTGAAATTGTTAGAATATGGACAGGGGCGGACCATCATATGGGCTAGGGTGGGTCCTAGCCCAGGTAAAAAAAAAATTCCCCAAATTTACTGTTAGTACTTGGCAAACTAGGTTGTTCAGCCATGTGTAAATTTGTTTTGAATTCTATTTTTGCATTTTAAAATATGTTTGATTTAATTTATTATTATCTTTTTTCCTTTGACAAAAATAAATCAATCTATTGAAAATAGCATTAAGGTAATATAAAATATTTTGAATCTTAACAGCCAGTAGCCATGATTTTATATCTACCGTGTAAATACAAATACGAATATAAAAAAATAGATATTTTTTGAAACTTACGTATTTACTATAAGTGAAAAAAAATATATATATATATACTTCAAAGTTGAGAAACTTATATTATGAACTAATAATATTATTTAATGTTAAAGTAATAAATTTAAGGTCATAATAATTTTATAAATTTGTTATATAATTCAGAAGAATTGAAATTATATAAGTTATTTATTTACAAATATATCATTATAAATAAAGTACAGTATAATTTCTAAATTATGATTGTCTCTTAAAAAATATCACTTTTCTTCATTTTTAAAATTTTACCTCAAAGATGGGTTGATTTTTAATTCCTACGAGACTTCTTTGATTGCTCCCAAGTAAAAAGAAGCTAAAATAGATTTCTTGTATTGCTCACACAAATTTCCTCTCAAAAAAACCTTTTTTCCTTATAAGAATAGTGCCTTCATTCTGGTAAGTCTACCACTAAGGCAAATTGTTGTTAAAAAAAATTTAGCCCAGGTGATTTTATAATCCTGGATCCGCCCCTGAATATGGATGTCTCTAGAATACTCTAGAACAACCTCTTGACTTTTCAAAGTCATAACTCTTGACTTTTGGCTTTTTAAGTACATGTATTTGGCCTTTGGATTTCTCTACCTATATTCTAGTGAGCCTATAAATTGGACTCAAGTCTCATCTTGTAAGACACACATGTCTTCTCTCCCATATTCATCTTATATATAATATATATAATATATTTCTAATACGTTATCAGCACGAGTTGCTCAAAACTTTGAAAGGAGTTTGGTTTGCATAAAGTTTAGAAGGAGCAATCTCTTATATCCCATTTAAGCCAAAGGCATGATCTACATGCATTACAATTTTTTTTTGGATAATACTATATTATTTTAATCCTCTGGATTGTGTTCTTGGTTGAGTGTTTTTGCTACCCTAAATTCATGCAAACTGGACCCTCTTTGCTTTTTGTTGTTAGTGACTAACATGAGTAAAAAAATTAGATTAAATTTATACTTTTTCTTTTCCACCATAACGTGCCTATCTAGGAATGAAATTTCCAAAATGAAGAGTAGTGATTGGAGCTCCATGTTCTGTATGTGTCATCTAAGAATATTAATAAATAAAAATGAGTGACCACTAGGCACTGGTATTGGATATCTTTATTCATGTGTAATAAATAGTAGTGTCTCATTTTTAGTCGCAAACATTTTGATCATGTGTACCTTTCTGTTATAGTCCAGAGTTTGTGTTCATCATTTTGTATATTTGTTTTTTGTTTTTGATCTGAAACGAGAAATTAATATCAATATTGATGCTAGTCTTGTGCATATAATTGTTTATTGATTAATTACGTGTTATGCATGATATTATGCACGAAAATCTTTAAGAATAAAATAATATTTTGTAGGTTATCCTTTGTTAATTTTATTTTACTCATTATTTTATGTTCATTATAGTTTAGAACTAAATTTATTGGAGTAACCTTTGTTCATAATTATTTATTATTGTTGCATGATAAGAGTGTATATTTTTAAAATATTACACTTGTGATTTATTAGTCTTATTATTTGTAATAAATATTTAATATATTTTACTAACACTTTTTGTATAGTTTATAATATGTCAAACTTTACGAAACTTGAATTCGAGGCTCTTGATATTACGGGAAAGAATTACTTGTCATGGATATTGGATATCGAAATTCACTTGGCTGCACAAGGTCTTGGAAATACAATTAAAGAGGAAAATCAAGAGACTGAGTCAAACCGCGCAAAAACTATGATCTTTCTTCGCCGCCATCTCCATGAGGCACTGAAAAGTGAATATCTTACGGTGAAAAATCCACTTGAATTGTGGAAAAAATTAAAGGATAGGTATGATCATCAAAAGACTGTGATTCTTCCAAAAGGTTGTTATGATTGGATGCATTTGAGGCTGCAAGATTTCAAAATCGTCAGTGAATATAACTCCGCACTTTTTAAAATAAGTTCTCAATTAAAACTGTGCGGAGAGAATATTACTGATGTGGATATGTTGGAAAAAACTTACTCAACCTTTCATGCCTCAAATGTACTCCTCCAGCAACAATATCGTGAAAAAGGTTTTACAAAATATTCAGATTTGATTTCTTGTCTTCTTGTTGTTGAACAAAATAATAAGCTTTTGATGAAGAATCATGAGTCTCGCCCCACAGGATCTCGCCCATTCCATGAAGCGAATGCGGCAATATACAATTATGGGCGTGGACGAGGTGGCGGGCGTGGACGAGGTGGTAATCGTGGACGTGGACGTGGTTTTGCTCATGGACAAGGAACCCGTGGTCGTGGATCTCAAATCCAAAATTACCCTATTTTCAAGTATGATAAATCTAATTCCAACCCAAAGTTGGAGAAAAATATTAATAAAGGAGAAATGGTTGTTGAAAGTGAATGTTATAGATGTGGAATGAAAAGCCATTGGTCACGTACCTGCCGTACGCCAAAACACCTAGTTGATCTTTATCAAGCGTCCCTGAAGGACAAAGGCAAGAATGTTGAAACAAATTTAGTTTCGAAGATAAAAACCATGTAGACAATCTCTTAACAATGACTTATTTGGATACCGCTGATGTTTATGAGACTCCTGACGGCACCACTACCCTAGATGATAAACAGAATGCTTGATGTACTTATTTGCTTTATTTTACATTCGCATGCATATGATTGTATCTCTTCTTGATTATCCTTACTAATTATATATTTATCTGTTATTGAAGCAATATGGATATTTTACATACTCGCATAGGGCATATAACAAAAGAGGAAGATATTTGTCTTGTAGATAGCGCAACGACCCACACTATACTTAAAAATGAAAAATATTTCACCTCTTTAAATAAATATGAAGGCAATGTATGCACAATTTCCGGGAGTATAAAATTGATTGAAGGCTCCGGAAGAGCTACCATATTACTACCCGAAGGAACAAAATTTATTATAAATGATGCATTGTTCTCTCCAAAGTCACAAAGAAAATTTTTAAGTTTTAAAGATATTCGAAGAAATGGATACCACGTTGAAACGGTGAATAAAGGGGATAAAGAATTTCTTTATATTACAAGTATCACTTCGGGTAGCAAATGTGTTATAGAAGAATTGCCAGCCTTTTCTTCCGGATTATACTATACCCATATTCGAAATATTGAGGTAAATGCCACAGTACAAAAATAATTTTGTTATATGGCATGATCGGCTAGGGCATCCTGGATCAATTATGATGCGAAAAATTATTGAGAATTCACACGGGCATCCATTGAAAAACCAGAAGATTTTTCAATCTAATGAATTCTCTTATGCTGCTTGTTCTCAAGGAAAATTGATTATCAGACCCTCCTTAGCAAAAATTGGAACAGAATCTCCTAAATTTTTAGAAAGAATACAGGGTGATATATGTGAGCCCATTCACCCATCATGTGGACCATTTAAATATTTCATCGTATTAATCGATGCATCAACAAGGTGGTCACATGTGTGCTTATTATCATCTCGTAACCTGACGTTTGCGAGACTACTTGCGCAAATAATCCGATTAAGGGCACAATTTCCGGATTATAATATTGGCAATTCGATTGGATAATGCCGGAGAATTCACATCAAAAGCTTTTAATGAGTTTTGTGCATCAATTGGGATACGTGTTGAACATCCTGCAGCTCATGTTCATACACAAAATGGTCTTGCAGAATCATTTATTAAAAGACTACAATTGATTGCTAGACCATTAATTATGAAAACAGACCTCCCAGTTACAGTTTGGGGACATGTCATTTTACATGCAGCAGCACTTATACGCATCAGACCTACAAGCTATCACAAATTCTCTCCCTTGCAATTGGCCTCCCGAAGAGATCCTAATATTTCCCATCTTAGAACATTTGGGTGTGCGGTATACGCCCCAATTGCCCCACCACAACGCACAAAGATGGGTCCTCAAAGAAAATTGGGAATATATGTTGGTTATGAATCTCCCTCAATAATCAAATATCTTGAACCAATGACATATGATTTATTTACTGCAAGATTTGCAGACTGTCATTTTGATGAAAATGTTTTTCCAAAATTAGGGGGAGAGATTAAAATTTTCCCTACATCAGGGGGAGAAAATAAGCAGCTGGAGAAAGAAATTACATGGAATGCACCAACATTGAACATTTTTGATCCTCGTACAAACCAATGTGAACTAGAAGTTCAAAGACTAATCCATTTACAAGACATAGCAAATCAATTGCCTGATGCATTCAATGATATCAATAGAGTGACTAAGTCACACATACCAGCTGCACATGCTCCTGCAAAAATTGAAGTCCATGAAGGACAAATTATCAAGGCAAATGAGTCAAGACCTCGCATGAAGCGAGGTAGATCAATCGGTTCCAAAGATAAAAATCCTCGAAAAAGAAAAGGAGTAAAATATGATGATGCCCAAATAGATGAAATAAAATCTCAAGGAGAGACTCCAGAAGAGACCCGTGACATGAATAACCAAACCCCAAAAGAGGACCAGATACCTGAAAATGTTGAAATATAAGAGATCTCTATAAATTATGTTGTCACGGGAAAGAAATGGAACTGAAATAACATCATCGTCGATGAAAATTTTGCATATAACGTAGCGCTTGATATAATGATGGAAGACGAGGATCTTGAACCAAAATCTGTCGAATAATGTCGACGTAGGGAAGATTGGCCAAAATGGAAAGAAGCAATTGAAAAGGAATTGAACTCACTTAACAAGCATGAAGTTTTTGGACCTGTAGTCCGAACCCCTGAAGGGACTAAACCCGTTGGTTATAAATGGGTATTTGTGCGAAAAAGAAACGATAAAAATGAAATTATGAGATATAAAACACGTTTAGTTGCTCAAGGATTTTCACAAAGACCAGACATAGATTATGAGGAAACATATTCCCATGTAATGGATGCTACAACTTTTCGTTATCTTATTAGCCTGTCAGTTATTGAAAAATTAGAAATGCGATTAATGGATGTTGTGACAACATATTGTATGGTTCCCTTGAGAAAGATATTTATATGAGGATTCCTGAAGGATTTCGAATGCCTGAAGCATCTAAATTATACTCTCGTGATCTTTATTCTATTAAGTTACAAAGATCCATATATGGATTAAAGCAATCTGGTCGAATGTGGTATAAGAAGTTAAGCGAATATTTACTAAGGGAAAATTACAAGAATGACCCTATTTGTCCATGTATTTTTATAAAGAAAACAAAATCTTCATTTTCTATAGTGGCTGTGTATGTTGATGATTTGAATATCATCGGAAGTCCTGAAGAGCTCCAGAAAATAGTTGATTACTTAAAAGCAGAATTTGAAATGAAAGATCTTGGGAGAACAAATCTTTGCCTTGGATTACAAATTGAACATCTTCCAAATGGAATTTTTGTGCATCAATCATCATACACAGAAAAGATCTTGAAACGGTTTTACATGGACAAATCACATCCATTTAACTCTCCAATGGTTGTTCGATCACTTGATAAGAAAAAGGACGTGTTCCGACCAAAGGAGGAAAATGAAGAGATACTCGGTCCTGAAGTACCCTATCTCAGTGCTATAGGCGCGCTTATGTATCTTGTTAATAATACACGACCCGATATAGCATTTTCTGTGAATCTATTAGCAAGACATAGTAACGCCCCAACTCATAGGCATTGGTATGGTGTTAAACATATTTTTCGGTATCTTCGAGGCACAACTGATATGAGTTTATTTTATTCTAATAAATCCAAAGCAGTGCTAACGGGTTATGCAGATGCAGGATATTTATCTGATCCAGATAAAGTTCGATCACGGACATGATATTTGTTCACTTATGGGGATACAACCATCTCATGACGATCTGTTAAACAATCTTTGGCTGCTACCTCTTCTAATCATGCAGAAATTCTTGCAAGCCATGAAGCTAGTCGAGAATGTGTCTGGTTGAGATCAACATGTCAGCATATTCGGGAGTCATGCGGCATGCATCATGACAAAACACCAACAGTAATGTTCGAAGACAATGCAGCATGCATCGAGCAACTAAAGAAAGGTTATATCAAAGGCGATAATACTAAACATATTTCACCCAAGTTTTTCTTCACAGATGACCTTCAAGAGAATGGAGAAATTGAAGTCCAACAGATACGCTCAAGTGACAACCTTGCAGATCTATTCACGAAGTCGCTACCCCCATCAGTTTTTGAAAGCTTGATACATAAGATTGACATGCGTCGACTTAAAAACTTCAAATAAACTTTTCAAAATCGATGTACTCTTTTTCCTTTACTAGGATTTTTTTCGCAATGAGTTTTTTCCTAGAAAGGTTTTAATGAGGCACGATTATTGAAAATTGGACATCCAAGGGGGAGTGTTAGAATATGGATATCTCTAGAATACTCTAGAACAACCTCTTGACTTTCCAAAGTCATAACTATTGACTTTTGGCTTTTCAAGTACATGTATTTGGCCTTTGAATTTCTCTACTTATGAATATGTTCTAATGAGCCTATAAATATGACTCAAGTCTCATCTTGTAAGACACACACTTGAATGAAATACAATTTCATATGATGTCTTCTCTCCCATATTCATCTTATATATAATATATACAATATATTTCTAATAGAAATTTTAATGTTGAACTGATGGATGTTTTTAATGGAGAAATTTTATTTTAAGTTGGTAATATGCGTATTGATATTTTATCTTTTACTAGCTTTTGGACTTTGGTCCTTGGTCTACCATATTGATCATTAATGAATATACATCAAAGTATCAAACACACTTTGGTTCACTTTTCTGGTTTTTCAGTACACTAAAATATATCTATACTATCTATACTATACTATAATGGAACGGGATATAATTTGATTCAACATTTATTCCCTAATTTTGGTTATCAAAGAAAATAAATAAATAGTGTCATATATCCGCTAAACTACTAGATTGTACTTATCCTACTAAACTACAACCACGACATATTCTATTTTTAAAAATAAATAAATAGTGTTACATATCCTACCAAACTACTAAATTGTTAAACAACTAGACCGAGTATACTTATTCTACTAAAATTATCCTATTATTTTTATTATAAATTTATAATTATTATATATTTAAAAAAATATTTTCAAAATTTATATATAACGTGATAAATAAAATTTTTAAATATTAACGGAACCGGTGCATCGCACGGGATTTAAGCTAGTCTTTAATAATTACAGCTAAGTAGTATACCAGTATACATGTGAACTACAGGAACAGTACTCAGTGTCCAAAAATTAAGATAAATTAAACCACGATTAAAACATGTCAAATCCCTTTTCTTTTTTTTCCTTTTTTTTTTAAAAAAAAAATCCTGATTCGATTCTATATTCTGAGAGGGTATATAATCATCTTGACTTAAAAAATAGCTCTTGTTCCGGCCATCTGCTGAAGCGGAAGTTCATGCAATTCCGAAATCCCTATCTAGAAGCCGTCCAATGTATTGAAATCTATATAGTTTAAGCAAATCAAATCACACGCCTGCACAGATAGCTCCTGAAAGTCGAACAGCATAAACAATGTCAGATCCATAGGAAAGATTCAGATAGGGGCAAATGAGCTTCAAGCCCTCTATACTCTATTGGGAGAATTATGTAAATTCCAAAGACAAAATGATACCTCTGTAAGATTACCTACAGCAGCTCTCTGTATGTGCATATTATGTGTGACAGTGTGAGTATGTTAATGTAAGAGATAGAGTAAGGAGACCTGATGACCAAGATGAGCAGCAAAACTTCCGTTCATCAATGTGTTTGACATCAAGACCAATGAACCAAGATCCGGTGCTAATATCATCATGTGCATAAGTGCGAAGAATAGCTCTGCCAACACAGATGGGGAATAATTTATCAGGTAGTTGGGGGTAAATCCTCCCACTTAACATCATAGACATATATTAAACATACCTGTTAATTGAAACAAATTTGGCTAATGCCTTGGATATGAGAAACATCTCACCAGATGCATGACGAAAGTACCTGTTGAATACAGGAATTACAAATAATAAACCTTACAGACATGTATCGGTCAAATATGTCTATCCAACAGCCAAGAATGCTCTTGGGATGAAAAAAATTGAACCAAGATAGCACTATGAGATGGAGAATAACCAGAGTGGGTCATCTACTTTCATATCACACACACACACAGACACACACACACATATATATATATGAGAGAGAGAGAGAGGGAGGGAGAGGAGGAGAGAGAGAGAGAGTGAGAGAGAGATAGAGAGCGAGGGAGGGAGGGGGGAGAGAGCGGGGGAGAGAGCGAGGGAGGGAGGGGGGAGAGAGAGAGAGGGAGGGAGGGGGTCAGGGGGGTCGGGATAAAATTAGAACTTCAGTCAGGATCAGAATTTAGAACCAATTTCAGCCCTAGATTTTGT
This sequence comes from Apium graveolens, assembly GCF_009905375.1. NCBI lineage: Eukaryota > Viridiplantae > Streptophyta > Magnoliopsida > Apiales > Apiaceae > Apium > Apium graveolens. Next base: position 242,225,487 of record NC_133648.1, on the reverse strand, counting down.
TTATCAGCATCTCACAATTATTATGTAATTTGTAAAAAAAAATATTACTCTTTACATCATTATTATTAGTAAAATACAACAATTTGAACTTTTTCCTATCAGGTTGGTTTTTCGCCTCATATTATTTAACATAACACTTCACTATCTGATTTTTATTATAAATTTCTTGACCTGCAACCTACCAACTAATTGCAATATTACTTTTGAGTACATAGGCAGAATCACATACGTTTTTCCATCCCCAAATTTCCACCAATCAGGTTCATACCATTTCTGGCTCCTGCCAATATTCCATCAAAGCAAGTTACGAATGCAAAACACAATAATTAAGAGTGACACTCAGATTCAACATATTAATATATTGGTAAACTTACTGTTCTGAGAATACTTCGCCAGATTTCATACAACCGATATATACACGAGGCTTGTCCACATGTGTGGCAAGTACATTGGTCAAGAGATCTGCAACGAATACAATAACAAAGAAAAACTTTTTAATGAGTTTTACTAAAATAAATGATCTTTGAACCAGGAGATGACAAGTACAGTAAGCTACGACCCCTTTCACATTAAAATATCACCATTTTAGTATTAATAGTTCTCTTTTTTCTAGATAAGAATCCAAAAAAATTAAGAGACTTCTCTTAAACTGCACCAGTTTTAAAAGCAAAAGTGAATAGCAGCAACACTGAAAGCTATATTAAACGCTCTAAAAAAGATTTCTAACATACTACCTCTGTCCCATTGAATTCTATACATTAGTTTTCGGCATGCTTTTCAATGCTCCTTTAAAACATAACTACATAATATTTTTAATTTTTTTTTCTGAATAAAAGTTTTATATTTAAACTTTTATTCAAAAAAAAAATTAAAAAAAACATTATGAGACTATACTTTATAGAAGCCTCGAAATACATGCAAATAGTAAACGTAGAAAACCCGGTGGGACGGAGGTAGTAATAAATAAGGTAAATGTAAATAGTAACCACATAGTATAACTAAACCCACCAATATTTACATAAACATTGTCATTGACTTTTGCATAGAAATCAGCTTCCCATTTTTCTGCAGCAAGCGCAAAGAAACTTTTTGTTTTCTTTGGCAGTTCCTCGAGAGCCTCTACATGGTCTTCCTGTCAAAAATAATTAAAAGTTTGCTTTAACTATGGAGTCAACTAACATTGCTTCTGTAAATTATAGAAAAACAAAAGCAAATAGTGGTAGTTCTTCTATTCCAAGGTAATTAAACTTATTTATACTATTAAAATGTTTGAGGTGATATGTTGCATCAATATAATTGCACCAGGCTGATGGTGTATAATAACATTATTCTGTTAATAATAAGACAGAAGCAAATCATGATGGCTTCTTCCACTTAATAGTAATTAGATATTTAAATTAATAAATATGTTTGAGTTAATGTGTCATACTAATATAAAGTACCAGGATGATTGTACTTTATTTGAATTTTAGTATGGATTTTTCAACATGAGCACCGAATGATAGAGATAACATCATATATAATTTCAACAGGTGTTGCATACAAGTATAATGAAGTCACCGGTCTGCCTATTTTCCCTGTCGATTGCCTGATCCATATTGTCGCCACGGTTAGGACTGAAAATTTATAATTTATAACAAATTTAAGCCAAGGCTAAAAATTATGCGGACTACTCAACTTAAATGAAACTTGAAAGTACGAAAGAAATATTATAGACCTTCTCCCAATGACAAATCGTGGAATGATCCCCTTTTCTTCCATCTTCGTTAAAGCTGCACCTGCAACAACAAAGATCTGGGTTTACCACTAAAAGAAATTTGCATAAGCAACTACATTCTAGATCCACTAACTTATTAGGCTACCTCGTGTGGTTTGAGAAACCAATAACTATTCTTTTTTCGGGTAAAAGGAGACAAGACAAAATTTGCTAATGGTAAGAGATTGGTCATCACTGCAACTACTCACTGCAAGTTGTGTCGCCAACATTTTGTGAAGGAATATCATTTAGTGAGTTATTATTATCAAAATAAAAGAGAAAGTAAAATTAAAAAGTCGTCACTAACATTTCATAGAAAACCTCTTTATGAGAAATAAGGATAAGATTCCATACATCAGGACATTCCCTATCGACGTGGAGTCTTGTGTCCCGGGTATGAAGTGTAACCTTCTTTAAGTAATCATGAATGTTCAAAAGATACCTACACTCAAGTTCAAGACCATGTTTCTGTCTTACGGGAAGTAATGGGTAACTCAATACGAATTCCTAATCTAACTATGTTGCTTAGACTTGGTTGGAAGTATTCATCATAGATATGTGTGCAACTGTCAGACCAGTGTTGTTAAACGCGAGATTCGCACTCAAGCGCAAAGGCTTCCTGGAGCATAAGCGAGAAGCGCAACGCAAGAAGCGTGTTTTTTGAAAAAAAAATTGCAACAACTTGAAAAATGTATAACAATAAATTTAACATGTAATGAGCAAATTAGATTGCCATAAAATATGTTAATAATATCCAGATTCAAGTTTAGGGCAAAAACATTAAGTCTTTGTAATAAAATAAATATAGAGGATCAACTAAAAGTTCCATAAAGTAGTCCTGGACTTCTTAATAGTTAATAACTTGACAAAAACTAAGGATCATCATTAACATAAACTAAAAATCATCATCATCAGGCTCTTCATCTTCTTGAAGATTTTCGAAATCTTCATTTTCACTGCCATGGTCAAGATTTTTATCCCCCTCTTCAAATTCAATTTCATCTTCATCGTCTTCACTTTCATCAACTAAATGCCTTTTAGATGATGATTCAATGGTTTTTATTCCATTTTTGTTTCCACTAGAGGTATTTGACCTATGGTAATGATAATATACATATGTAATAAGTACAAAATACTTAAATAATAAATATGTAAATTAATTACTTAAGTATTAATTATCAGATTTTTTAATTATTTTACCTAGAATTATAAACGAGGCTCTGTTGTGTGTATATACAAGAATCAGTACTATATACTAAGAAATCAGGACTCAGACTCAGTATGTGTGCTTGTGTATATATATGTAAGAAAGAAGATGATTACCAGAAAGGAGATAATCCACCACATATCTTTTACAATTGTTGTGTGTATTATTTGTATCGTTCGTTAGTGTCAGTCTCTTTTAGGGTTTTTATTACCCTTTTCCTTCAAAAAAGACCCGGTCAAAGGCCCAGTCAATAAATTTAAAAAGCGCGCTTTTTTGCGCTTCTTGCATCTTGTTTAAGCGTAAGAAGCGCACCAAAAAGCACGCTTCAGGAAACTTGCATCGCATAATTGAATCGAAGCGCTTCAGCCTCGCATCGCATCGCTTCTCGCTTAAGCGAGCGCTTAAGCATTCTTTTAACAACACTGTGTCAGACTCGCCAATTTATTAAAACATTGCATATTTTTCGCCAAAATGAGGTGTAGAGTGTCCGCGCCAGTGTCGCGACACTGATATTTGAGGTGAAATACAGAATTGGGGTAAAATAGTTTGTACTCGCTACAAAAATTTAATAACTATTGGCGAACACACTTCCCTGAAACCGCATCAAAGTTAGTTAATACAGCTAAGTTGAAAATTAAGGTAAATTCAGGCTTAAACATAACAGAAGATAATCTTCTGGAATCACTATATAAACATTTCACCTAATGTTATTGGATACAGAAACACATTGCTCTCATCATTCTATGTTATACATCTCTATCCATATATACTTATATCCTTTCAGAGTAAAATTCTATGGAGTCCACCTTTAATTGGAGTCCTCGGAGTCCATATATGTTCTGCAAGTAAAATATAGCTTAAAATATTGCTAAACATATTATTTTTCAACAAACATCACTATTCTATCAAAAATCTTGTAGATTGCATACATTTTACAAGCAGAACATTGCAAAAATATATATTCTACAAAACATGTTTAGTTTGCAGAACATAAATGTTCATGTTGCAGAACATATTGCAGAACATACATATTTTACCGTAAATATATGAGATTTGCATGATTTTGTTGAAGTTATGCTATTTGTGTAACATGTTTTGCAAAATAACACGTTTTACAATATATTTTATTTGCAGAACGTAAATGGACTCCGAGGACTCCGATAAAAAGGTGGACTCCATAGAACTCAGCCCTATCCTTTCATGCCCACATCCATGCCCAATTGCCCATTACTTGAAGCAAAGAAGCATTATCCATGCACCAGCTAACATTACAATGATGTTCCTTTGAAAGCAACAGATAATCGAGGTCATAAAGGAAGGAAGTACTGTACCAGTTGCCATCCATGCCTTGCGTATTGCATCTCGATTGTTCTTGCGACCGAAGCTCGTGAGTACCCCTATTACAACTAGTGGCTGTTTTCTGGGAGAATTTTTTGTATTTGGTAAATGCTTCGATACAAAACCCTCTTGTCTCGCTGCAGCCAATTCCATCTCAAGGGCCGATAATTTCTTCTGTTGTTCCCTAACAATCACAATATCCTTGGTCAATCTGAAAAAATAACTTCAAGGACCCCAATATATGATTAACAATAGACAAATAATATTGATAATTGATAATTATATTACCTGCACGCTATAATTTTTAATGTATCATCCACTGATATTGCAGATTGCCCCTAAAAATAGAAATTATTAAGTAAAACAGTTCTACCAAAATAAATATTAAAAATGTGATATGTTAAAGTTTAATATCATTTGTCAAGTGCAATGCAAAATATAAATGATTCATTTCTATATATGCCTAGTCCTGGTGTGAGCCAAAGACAAATGAAACCTCTACACTAACTCATACGAATAACAGTGATATGGACAGTCTCCCACAACTGAAGACTAAATATGCCATTCTTGTTCATCATGGCCAGGAATTTCCTATGAAGAGGTATTGACCAAATATATCTATAACTTAGATGAAACTGGTCTGATAGCATACCATACTGTGAAGGCATTTAAGCCGATTGATTAATTACATACATAAATCTTATTTAACTTGGCCGGTGAATAAAAATTTTAAAGTGGTGCATAACTTAGAATGGACAATAAGTTGGCATAATGTTAATCAAAACCTTGATTTTAGTATCATTATTTCTTGGTGAATCTTAGTTTCAAGACGAATTTTACTTTGCATCCCTATGTTTTGGGAAAAACGCAGTTTAAGTTTCATAGTTTGCAAATCAACATTTAACATCCCATAACTTGTGAACCCGCCATCCACCCATTAAGCTAGTTTTTTCACAAATCTTTACCGTCATCCTTGGTCAACAAACACATATGAGACAGATAACTAAGGGCAATTTCGTCATAAGTAAAATAAATATTAAAAAAGAAAATTCAAAATACATATTTTGTCGTATGTATCATATATGTACAATAATAAACTAATTATGCTTTTGAATAGAAGATTCATAATTTTTTATTATTTAAAAACTTTAAATTCAATAATACACAATCACGATTATTAAATTTTTAAAGAAAAAAATTGCATTAAATTCATTATTTTATTTTTTTGTAGAATATTATTTTCCTTTTGTTATTTAAAAATTATATTCAATTTATTTGATAAGAATATTTCTTTCTTTAAGAAAATACACAATGAAATATGCACTCTCATGTTTAATATTTAAAAAAAGTACTATATATACACACATATATATATATTCTAATTAGTTATAAATGATCAAAGAAACCCTTTGTTGACTATTGAAGGTCAAAATTAAAGGAGGAATTTTTTGAAGGATGGATACTGTAACATGTCAAAAAGATGAGGGATACAAAGTGTATACATAAAAACTATAGAGTGCGATGTATAACAAGCTAAAATCAAAGGGATGCGAAGTGTAAATTCGTCTAGTGTTAAATTGCCGAATTTTTTTAATAATGTGCACCGCGACTATTTTATAGCCGCCAAAAGGAAAACACAAGAGTATGTCATTACATTTATTTACTATCACAAATTCTACTGTATTTAGAAGGAAATATTTAATTATAAGAGATTTAGAAGTATCAATAATAATTGGGAATGTTTTGGAGAATATATAATTGCCTTTCCAACATATGTTGAAAAAAAATCTACTTAAATCTTGTAACCATTACTTAAAAAGACCATTCATTGAACTGAACCATTGATGTGATATCTTTTCATAGGTGGTAATCCACACAAATTTTCAAGGGATTTTAATCCTCAAACTACTCCGATTTGTTTTTTATAATCCAGTTAAGAACCAGAATGTTTCAATTTATTATAATCCTCAGGCTATTTAGCTTATTTACTCTAAATAGAAAAAGACTTCTACACTATTTCTGCAGGATTACGATACCTATTTGATGTATGTATCACATTATCTCAAAATGAACTAGAATGTGATGGAAACTTGTTCCTAACTTTATTTCAATTAATTAAATGTGAAATAGTAAATGTAAATTATAGATAGTAAATTGACTATGGTCCTCGACTACAATTCATAGACTAGGGATTTGTTCTTGGAACACCCTAAAATATCCTTTATCTTTAATTTTACAAATTCTTATTCCTAATACTTGTCATAATTCATCATTAATACAAGAACGTATTAATAATTAATATTTACTAATTATTATCTAGGAATATTTCTAAGGTATATTTATTTGCCTTTTGGATTGGATATCTACCTGACCAGTTATTCTGTCGAGCTCTTTGGCCAAGTATACCCTGTTTTCCGCATCCTGCCACAACCTATATATTGCCAAAGAAGATAAAGTTGGAAGTTAGTGCCTAGCCAAAATATGTCACATAACACTAATATCTAACACCATACGGCAATTATGAACTTGAAACAAAAATGAATCAATTTTACACAATGTTTCCTACAATTTGCTCTACAAACGTAATCGCTTAATTGCCACATTTCCATTTCAAAATTATACACATACATATTTTAATGAGAACATTGCGATTATAAGGCAAGGGATCAACAAACAGTGCTGCTAGACTTATATATAGCAACTCAATTAACAGTTCCTAATTACTAAAACAAAATGAAACATAGACAAAACCCTAGCGTTTGACTGTATGTGAATTTCAAAATATTGTGATCAGTGAAAAAATATACATATTAGAGAGAGAGAGAGAGGGAGAGAGAGAGAGAGGGGGGTAGAGAGGTAGAGAAACGGAGAGAGGGGAGGGGGGGGGAGAGAGAGAGAGAGAGAGAGAGAGAGAGAGAGAGAGAGATGACCTGCCGGCGACGTATAAAGAAGCGAAGGTGGCGAACATAGAGAGCAAGAGAGTAGAGATACGGGATCGAAAAACCATACCGGAGAGCCGGTTACTCGATCCCCTACTCTGCATTTTTCTTCAATCGGCTTCTCTCAAATTCAATTTATGCAGAGTAATTAGAAGTTATAAAATTTTAAATCGCAGCTGAATTGAACTGATTCTAGTAAAAAACAAGAGATCTCAAAAATCTCGTGGTGAATTTTAAATCGAAATCTGGTAGTTATAACTTATAAGTCGTAACGATCAACCAGCAGGTGAAATGGAATTATATTTACGGTTGAGTCGCGCTTAAAAACAATTTGTCGGACTGTGGATTTCAGTGCCTGGGCTTTGTTGAAGCTTATAATATTTTTGTTGGGCCATGATTGAAGGGGTATTTGTCGTTTATTTGTTGAAAGCGGGTTGAACCTAAGAGGCCCAAATGCAATATGTCTGACATTTCCAAAGAAATATTAATAGATCTGAACTATTTCGACCCGACAATCTTGTGACATGATTGACGCCAAAGAAATATTAATAGATCTGAACTATTTCGACCCGACAATCTTGTGACATGATTGACGCAAAATCTGAAATTTGTATTGACCCTCGTTTTTTTCTAACAAAAACGACAAATGTTTTACACGTTACACGTATAGACAAATTCATGGATCTTTTTTTTTTTTGCTAAACAACAAATTCATGGATCTTATCTTGGCCTTATTCACGCTTTTTTTCCATTCGAAATTAGGCTTGTGAGTGGGGCACGAAAATAGTGAGCACGTCCGGTGGGTGTGTCCCGTCTCGTTTAAACGAGGAATGGGACGGTGTCGGGATTAAAATTTTAATTAGTTTAAATATTGGACGGTCATGGTATTTATCTGATTTCAGGGTAAAAACCCCGCCACACCCCGAGTATAATATATTATATATATTTATTATAATATAATGTAACATTTTATAGCGTGGAATATAATATATATTTTTTATGAAATAAGTTATAATTTATTTATTTATTATTATTTATATTATAATAAAAACTATAGAATACTTAATTTAAAATTAAGTATGCATCTATTTTAACACTATATAATATATTATAAAAAAATATTTTTTATCAATTTTTTAAAAATATAATTAATTAGTAAATGGGGCGGGATGGGGACTAAGTTTTATCCCATGGGGCGGGGATAGGGATACACTATAAATGCCCGCGGGAAACGGGCTAGCATGGGGCAAGTTTTTTTTATGCAGGACGGGTATGAGAATTGCAATCCTCGCGTTGGACCCACCCCATTGATAATCCTGTTCGAAATCATAGCCTTAGAGCACATGCAGCGGAGACCCGATTGGGGTATTGAGACTCGCAATATGACCTGGGCAGACAAAATTAAAGACCCAAAGCGTTGGGACAATTTTAAAAAAGTAGCCTCGTCCCATCATGCTGGGTTGGACCCCTTCTGTTGCTATTTATTTTTTACTATCAAGTTTTTTTTTATGCAGGACAGGTATGAGAATTGCAATCCTCGCGTTGGACCCACCCCATTGATAATCCTGTTCGAAATCATAACCTTAGAGCACATGCAGCGGAGACCCGATTGGGGTATTGAGACTCGCAATATGACCTGGGCAGACAAAATTAAAGACCCAAAGCGTTGGGACAATTTTAAAAAAGTAGCCTCGTCCCACCATGCTGGGTTGGACCCCTTCTGTTGCTATTTATTTTTTACTATTACTTTTTCTCCAGCTGCATATCTCTCACCCGTTGACCGCTTCCTTTACCGTCAAAAGATAATATTAACGTTATTATTGTAACGTTTATTTATAAACAATAATATTCCTCTCCAATAAATATCGATTCTCAAACCCCTATTATTCACATTTCTTACTTCTAAAAAAATTATTAAAAGATGAATCCAAATAATCCCCCATCTTCAAATCAAAATTCAAATCCTCAAAATCGAAACCCTCAATTTCCATATCCAAATATTTATTTTCCAAACCCACAAAATTTAACATTTAATTCTCAAAATCAGAATTTTCAATACCAATTTTCGCATTCTCAAAATTCTTAATTTCCATTTCCTCCGTTTTTAAATTCAAAATTTGAAACCCAACAAAAACCTATTAATATTCAAAATTCTCCAGAAATGCAAGTCCCGACCTTTGGTCATGAAAATATTATTGATCAAAATGATGATTGTGAGAAAACCGAAGAGGTACGAGAAATTATTGGTCAGTGGAAGTGGGTTGTGGATAAACTTTTAATCAGTGCATGGTTGAATGTGTCAATTGATCCACTAATCGGTACTGATAAAAAATCCGAAGCATTTTGGGACTGAATTCATCAATATTGTGAAGAATATAATACTGGTGTCATTAAGAGAGCAGTTGGGGAAATGAAAAAAAAGGCGGCAATGAATAAATGAAGGTGCTCAGAAATTTGGATCGTGTTACGATGAGGCTCAGCGAAATATCGGAAGCGGTTCAAACTTCGACAACATAATTCAAGAAGCTCATGCACTTCATTTAAGATTTACAAGAAGAAGTCTAACTTTGAGGGTCATTGGCGTGAACTTCGTAGACATCCCAAATGGAGAAAACCTGCAACTATTGCAATTTATAAAAGAACTAAATTACGTAGTTCTGGAGCTTACTCATCAGAGGAAAATAATAATACACCAACATTTGATAATTGTGAACCGGTTTGTCCTGAAGGTACAAAAGCAGCTAAAAGGAAGGGAAATGGGAAGGCAAAAGCTGCAGAATTTGAAGAGTATGAACCTTTACAAGTTACTGACTTGAGAAAAATGAACATAATGGATACAATAATGACTCGAGCTCTTTCATAAAATATATGGACATAGCTCAACATCCACGCTTTGAAAAAGTATTTACAAAGACTGTGAAGCAGGTCATCATCGTCTAGTGAATGATTATTTTTCACCAAATCAAGTATATCCATAAAATATATTTCGACAAAGATTTCGTATAGGAAGACATGTCTTTCTTCGTATTATGGATGTTGTTTCAAATTTTGATTCATACTTTCAACAGAAGATTGATGCAGTAGGAAGAAAAGGTTTATCACCTTTACAAAAATGCACTACGACAATGCATATGTTGGCGTACGATGTATTTTCCGACATTGTTGATGATTATGTTTGTATTGGAGAGAGTACTGTGGTTGAATTCTTGAAGAAATTCGTGTCCAATGTAATTACGATATTTTGAGGGTGAGTACTTACGAACGTCGAACTCAAATGACGTGCAACGCCTAGTACAAATGGGTGAGGCTCGTGGCTTTCTTGTTATGATGGGCAACATTGATTGCATACACAAATAATAAAACAAATTGTCCAAAAACATGGAAAGGAATGCTCATGAGTGGTCATAAAGGAGTTACAATAATTATACTGGAAGCGGTTGCTTCATCTGATCTATGGATATTACATGCATTGTTTGGAGTTGCTGGATCAAATAATGACATAAATGTTTTACTTCAGCCACCAGTATTTGATGATGTGTTACAAGGTCGTGCTCCAGAGGTAAATTATGTTAGATATATTTGAGATGTCATGTCTAATCTGATTTATATTTAGTTTTCAGAACTTAACAACAGGACTTATCAGGACTTACTGAAGTCAGAACTTAATATCAGAACTTAAGGCGTCAGAAGATATATATATCAGGACTTAAGTGTGGGAAGACTTCAGATAAGGAATGTGGCTGATTTACAGGAGAAGATCTGGACTAAAACAATAGAAGATATGCATGAAGAGTTAAAGGACTAAAAGACTTGTAGAAGATATCTGATTGATATATTTTAGGAGACAGAATTATATTCCATATCAATTTGAAGATATCTTGTAACTGTGTACTATATAAACACAGCTTAGGGTTTACACTATATGTGTTATCATTATCGAGAAGATTATATATTGTAACCTAGCAGCTCTTAGTGATATTGTTCATCACTGAGAGAGAACAACTGTTCTATTGTAACAGAGTTTATTATATTGAATATACTTGATTATTGTTACTTGTGTTCTAAATCGATTTGATTGTATAAACACTATATTCAACCCCCGTCTATAGTGTTGTGTGACCTAACAAGTGGTATCAGAGCCTTTCTGTTAACACACATACAGTAAGATCCAAACAATCAAACATGTCTGAAGAAACACAAACTCCAACTAAGCCCACCAAAACTCAAGATACTCAAAACACTCAAACCCACAGTCGATATGAGACTATTAGGGTTCCCATACTGAGACCATCTGAGTATCCCATATGGAAAGTGAAGATGGTTATGTTTCTGGAAGCTACAGATCCTGAATACCTTGACAGAATTAATGAAGGATCACATAAGCCTACCAAGCTCTCTGTTGCAGTTGCTGATCAACCAACAAAGACCATACCAAAGGAGAGAAGTGAATACACACCTGAAGATATCTCATCTATTGCCAAGGATGCAATGGTAAGGCATTTGCTGCATAGTGCAATTGATAATGTCATGTCAAACAGGGTAATTGGATGCAAGACTGCAAAGGAGATATGTGATGCTTTGGAGACAAGATGCCAGGGAACTGATGTAATCAAGAAGAACATGAAGACTATATTCACATAAGAGTATGAGCACTTTGACTCAAAAGCTGATGAGTCATTAACTGATTTATATGACAGGTTTGTCAAACTCTTGAATGATCTGTCACTGGTGGACTGGTGGACAAAGAATATGATCTTGAAGATTCAAATCTAAAATTCCTTTTAGCTCTTCCTGAAAATTGGGATTTGAAGTCTACTACCATAAGAGACAATTATGACCTTACTGAAACTACTCTTGATGAAATTTATGGTATGCTCAAGACTCATGAACTTGATATGGATCAAAGGAGCAAGAGGCATGGAAGAAAGTCAATGACAGTTGCTCTTAAAGCTGAGGAGGAATCTCCTAAAGTTGTTGTCTCAAAGAGGGGCAAAGGAAAGGCTCTCATCATAAAGTCTGATTCAGAATCATCAGATTCTGATGATGATGATTCAGAAATTGAAAGTTTACCTGAAGTGGATGTTGATGCAGAGATGATACGACTGTGTGCTCTTATGGTGAAGGGTATCACAAAGATAGCCTCCAAGAAATTCAGAATGGGCAAGAAGTTTTCCAGGAAAAGTGGAAGTTCTGATAAGAAAGGGTTCAGAAAGTCTGAAGGCAAAGGAGGAAAGTCTGACAGAGGAGACAACTCAAATGTCAAATGCAACAATTATGGTGAAAAAGGCCACATATCTCCTGACTACAAGAAAGGAAAAAGTGATAAAAGCAAGACACTTGTCACAAAGGAAAAAGTGATAAAGGCAAGACACTTGTCACAAATGAAAAAGTGATAAAGGTAAGACACTTCATATTCTGAAGATGAGGTGAACTATGCCTTGATGGCAAATGCTGATAGCAATCCTGAAACTGCTGAATTGAAGGTACCTCAAACAACCTTTGCTTTTCATACTGATGATATTACTGAGTTGAGATTATATCTTAAAACCATGTTCATTAGTTTTAGAGATCAAACTTTAACATGTGAAAGATTAACATCTGAAAGTCTTGCTCTTAAAAACAGAAATGACTATTTAGAAAAGGAGTTAGTTTTTCTTCATCAAACTAAGAAAGAAAGAGTTGAGGCTTTGTATGTTAGAGATGAAGTGCTAAAATAAATGAATCTCTAAAAACTGATTTAGAAAAGGAAAGAGAGATCATCAGAACTTGGACTAACTCTGGCAGAACAACTCAGAATTTACTAAGTAGTGGAAACTGGAAAAAGGGTTTAGGTTATGTAGATGATAAAAGTGAGAAAGGAACTGTGCAAATTGAGCCAATTGTTGTTAAACAGACTGCTAAGCCAAAGATAAATCCTGTTAAATTTGTAGCAAAAACTGTTAAGTCTGATTCTGAAAAGATGAAAGATTCTAAGACAGGAGTAAAAGAAAAGTCAACTTCTGACAAATTAAAACAGGATAAACCAGCTGAAGTTAACATAGGCTTAATGACAAAGAAGCAGCTTAAGCATTGTAGAATTTTAATCATCACAGAAGCATGGTAAAACAATTTTACACATATAAAATCCAAATAATATGCATACAAATCATGCATAAAATCAAGGGATCGATTTCTAACCTTTAAAAGCGATCCAAAATAACGATCGGAGATCCTTAGCAGCTGCTCCTCAAGTGTGAAGCACTCCACCGGTATCCACCAAGAAAACGATGTAATGGAGGAGGAGGAGGTGGAGAGAATTAGGGTTTTGTAATTTTTTAGGATCGAGGCAAAAATAGGGTTTATAATAGTATATTTATAGGCAAAATTTTCAGCTGAAATTTTCCCATAAAATATTATTATTATTAACCCTTTAATATTCTCATTAATAATTAAAACAACTTTTAATTATTAATCCTTTTTCTAAACACTTTAGAAATAATTCTCTCTCTTGATTTAATTTTCAAAAATTAAATTCTTAATTAATAATATTAAGAACTTTTCTTAATTAATTTATAATCAATTAAATCTCATTTAATCAATTATTAAATTTGTCAATTAATTATTTATTTCATAAATAAATAATTATCAGCCATTATTAATTAATTCCTCCACCATTGTATCATTCTCTTTTATGGTGTGACCCTGTAGGTTCAATATTAAGCCGGTAGTAGAAATAAATAATAATAAAACTATTTTATCATTATTTATATAAATTCTCTAATTTATTAAATATGATTAATTAATTAATCATATTTATTCTACATCGTGAGGGATACTTCTCAGCATATCGCGACTATCCGGATAATACGAATTCACTGCTTAGAATACCAAGAACCTATTCAGTGAATAGTTACCATACAATTAATTCCTTCTACCCTGCAATGTCACGATTAAATACAAGGCATGGAACTTGTGTCAAGCCTATCTAATTTAATCATTTGCTTTCCCATTTACTATGCTTAGTTCTATGTAAATTAGAAACTCCTTTCTAATTTCATTCACTCTGGCCAGAGATTCCTGAACTAGCATAAGTGGATCAGCCTTGAACATTCTCTTCCTTCACTGGAAGGGGTAGATCCTTTATTGATCATACACTATCTTCGTGTACAAATTCCTATACCCAGTAGAGCCCTAATAATTGTCCCTGGAGACTAAGAACTAAACCAAAGCATAGTTCAGTGTACACAAGATGACTATGATGACCTCAAGTCTAAGGATACTTGTACAACTATCACTATGTGAACAACTGCTGACACGTGAGTGAACTCCATCAGTTGTTCAGCTGGGCGAGTCATGTTCAGTGAACTTATTCTATAATAAGCACCTACATACTAGCTATAGTGTCACCACACAAATGTCTATGAGAACAGACATCCTTCATAATGAAGCAATCATAGTATGTACCGATCTTTGCGGATTATTAATTACCAGTTAGTAATCTCACGACCAGGAACTATTTAAGTTTAGAGTTATCATCTTTTAGGTCTCACTATTATGATCTCATCATAATCCATAAAAAGCTTTACTCTAAACTATGGTATATCTTATTTAAACACTTAAATAGATAGAGCCCGTAATAAAAATAAAACAAGTCTTTTATTAATATCAATGAAATCAAAACAGATTACATAAAAGTTATTCCTAAATCCTCATACATGATTGGACTTAGGACATATCTCTTTCAAGCATAAGCTGAAAGAGATTAGAAATGTGAACAAGGTAAAGGAAGCTAGGAAAAATAGGAATGAAAAGGAAGGTGTGAATAAAAGCAATAATTATATGCCTGTTCCTAATGCTCCTAGAAAGAAATGCTATAACTGTGGAAACTCTAACCATCTTGCTTCTTTTTGCAGGTTGAATAAGGATATGAACTCTTTACCTCCTAGATCAGGAGTTAAAAGTCAGTCTGTTAGGTTTAAACCACAAAATCCTTGTTTTCATTGTGGTAGTTTATGGTATTCCATTTATACTTGTAAGGAATATCATAGTTTGTACTATGATTATTATCAAATAAAACATTCTTTAAAGAAAGTTAGCATTATTCTTTCTAGTGTAAAGTCTGATACAAAGTCTGATAAATAGCATGTTAGCATAAACTCTGAAATTAAATCCGCTGCAAATGCTAACAAACTTAATAAGGCCATAGGATCCAAGCAATCTGGGTCCTTAAAACTAACCAATAGTGGTCTTTGTGATTGCAGGGCAACAGGAAAAACATCCTAGTTCTGGACAGTGGATGTTCAGGACATATGACTGGAAATAAAGCCCTGCTATCAAACTTTGTGGAGAAAGCTGGCCCAGGAGTTTCTTATGGAGATGAAAACATGGGAAAAACTTTGGGATATGGGAATATCAATCTTGGGAATGTCATCATTGAAACAGTAGCTCTTGTCTCAGGACTTAAACACAATCTGCTAAGTGTGAGTCAAATCCGTGACAGAGGTTATCATGTGGATTTCTTTGAAGAACACTGTGAAGTTGTAAGTAATTCTATAGGAAAAGTGGTTCTGAGAGGTTACAGACATGGTAACATATATGAAGCCAGACTTTCAACAAACTCTGATGGTTCTGCAATCTGTCTGTTGAGTAGAGCATCAATTGAAGAAAGCTGGAATTGGAACAAGAGACTCTCTCATTTAAATTTCAACAATATAAATGAGCTTGTAAAGAAAGATCTTGTAAGAGGACTGCCAAAATCAGTATTTTCTCCTGATGGCCTTTGTGATTCATGTCAAAAGACAAAATAAAGAAAATCTTCATTCAAGAACAAAACTGAATCCTCAATTCTTGAGCCTTATCACTTACTGCATGTTGATCTATTTGGTCCAGTCAATGTCATGTCTATTGTAAGGAAGAAGTATGCTATGGTTATAGTGGATGAGTTCACAAGATACACATGGATGTATTTCTTGCACAAGAAGAATGAAACTGCATCTACTCTAACTGATCATGTTAGACAACTGGATAAGTTGGTCAAAGTTTCTGTTAAAATCATAAGAAGTGATAATGGCACTGAGTTCAAGAATTCAATCATGGTGTTAGATATATTTGATAATGTCATGTCTTATGTGTTTTATATTTAGTCTTTCAGATCTTACTTAGCAAGAAAGATCAATACTTAACTTGAAATCAGCACTTACTGGAAGTCAGAACTTAAGGATATCAGTACTTAACTTATCAGGAGATAATTATCAGAAGATAGATATCAGAACTTAAGTGTAGAAGGACGAACATAAAAGGAAAGGCTGATTGAAAGAAAAGAAGATCAAGACGAACATAAGAAGAGATATGCATGAAGAAGAATTCTATGAGGAATAGAATACTTGGAAGAAAAGATATCTGATTGATATATTTTAGGAAGCAGAATTATATTTCATATCAATTAGAAGATCTTGTAACTGTGTACTATATAAACACAGACATAGGGTTTACACTATACGTGTTATCATAATCGAGAATATTATTCATTGTAATCCTAGCAGCTCTCGTGATATTTGTTCATCACTGAGAGAAGACAGTTTCATATTGTAACAGAGTTTATTGAGTTAAATAAAATATGTGTTCTTTAAATTCGATTTAATTGTGTTATACACTGTATTCAACCCCCTTCTACAGTGTGTGTGACCTAACAAGTGGTATCAGAGCTTTCTTTTAACACACAAACAGTTTAAGATCCAAAAACAATCATTTTTGAAGAACCAAAAACTCCAACCAAGTCCAACAAAACTGAAGAAACTCCAAAGACAATAACCCATAGTCGATATGAGACTATTAGGGTTCCCATGTTGAGACCTTCTGAGTATCCAATATGGAAGGTGAAGATGGCTATGTTTCTGGAAGCTACAGATCCAAAATATCTTGACAGAATCTATGAAGGACCACATATGCCAACTAAGCTTTCTGTAATAGTTGCTGATAAACCAGCACAGTCTGTACCCAAGGAGAAAAGTGAGTACACTGCTGAAGATATCTCATCGATTGCCAAGGATGCAAGGGTAAGACACTTGTTGCATAGTGCCATTGACAATGTTATGTCAAATAGGGTAATCAATTGCAAAACTGCAAAGGAGATATGGGATGCTCTGGAAACAAGGTGTCAAGGAACTGAAGCAGTCAAGAAAAACAGGAAGACAATACTCACTCAGGAGTATGAACACTTTGACTCAAAACTTAATGAGTCATTAACTGATTTATATGATAGATTTGTTAAACTCCTGAATGACTTGTCACTAGTAGACAATGAGTATGATCTCGAAGACTCAAATCTTAAATTCCTGTTATCTCTTCCTGAAAGCTGGGATTTGAAGGCCACCACTATAAGAGACAACTATGCTCTTGAGGAAACAACTCTTGATGAAATCTATGGAATGCTCAAGACTCATGAACTTGAGATGGAACAAAGAAGCAAAAGGAATAGGAGAAAGTCAAAGACAGTTTCTCTTAAAGCTGAGGAGGAAATCCCTAAAGCTGCTGCTTCAAGAAAAGACAAGGGAAAAGCTCTCATCACAAAGTCTGATACTGAGTCATAAAGTTCTGACAGCGATGATGATTCAGAAACTGAAAGCTTATCTGAGACGGATGCTGATGAAGAGATGATGAAGCTGTGTGCTCTTATGGTGAAAGGAATCACAAAGATTGCATACAGGAAATTCAGGAGAGGAAAGAAGTTTTCCAGGAAAGGATCAAGTTCTGATAAGAAAGGTTTCAGAAAATCTGAAGGCAAAGGAGGAAAGTCTGACAGAGGAGATTATTCAAATACTAAATGCTACAACTGTGGTGAGAAAGGCCACATATCTCCGGAATGCAAAAAGGGAAAAAGTGACAGAGGCAAGGCACTGGTCACAAAGAACAAAAGCTGGACAGACACTTCAGATTCTGAAGATGAGGTTAACTATGCCCTGATGGCAAATGCTGATAGCAGTTCTGACACTGCTGAATTAAAGGTACCTCAAACAACTTATGCCTTTCATACTGATGATATTACTGAGTTGAGAAGATATCTTAAAACCATGTTCATTAGTTATAGAGATCAAACTTTAACATGTGAAAGATTAACTTTTGAAAATCTGGATTTTAAGAAAAGGAATGATTTCTTAGAAAAAGAGTTAGTCATGTTCCATCAAACTCAGAAAGATAGAGATGATGCCTTTTACGTTAGGGATGAAGTACTAAAAATGAATGAATCTCTAAAAACTGAGTTAGAAAAGGAAAGAGAAATAATCAGGACTTGGACTAACTCTGGCAGGACAACTCAGAATTTGTTGAGTAGTGGAAACTGGAAAGAGGGCTTAGGTTATGGAGATGAAAAGGAAACTGTAGAAATTGAGCCTATAGTTGTTAAACCAAAGCCCAAGGTAAAACCTGTTAAGTTTGTACCTGTAAAATCTGATACTGATAAATCAGAAGTTAAAGAGGAATCAACTTCTGATAAACTAAAATAGGTTAAGCCAACTGAAGTGAACATAGGCTTAATGACTAAGAAGCAGCTTAAGTACAAGCTGAAAGACATTAAGAATGTAGACAAGGTAAAGCCACCTAGGAAAAATAGGAATGGAAAGGAAGGTGTGAATATAAGTAACAACTATAATCCTGTTCCTAATGCTCCTAGAAAAACATGTCATAACTGTGGAAATTCTAACCATCTGGCTTCTTTTTGTAGGAAGAATAAGAACTTAAACTCCTTACCTTCAAAGTCAGGGGTTAAGAGTCAGTCTGTTAGATATAGGCCACAAAATCCTTATTTTCATTGTGGTAGTATATGGCATTCTATTTATACTTGTAAGGAATATCATAGTCTGTACTCTGATTATTATGAAATAAAACCTTCTTTAAAGAAAGTTAGTATTATTCCTTCTAGTATAAGTTCTGATACAAAGTATGATATTGTAAATTCTGATAAGAAAATTGTTGACACAAACTCTGATGCTAAATCCGCTGCAAATGTTACCAAACTTAATAAGGCCAAAGGATCCAAGCAAGTCTGGGTCCTCAAAACTAACCATTAGTGGTCTTTGTGATTGCAGGGCAACAGGAAAAACATCCTAGTTCTGGATAGTGGATGTTCAGGATATATTACTGGAAATAAAGCCCTGCTATCAGACTTTGTGGAGAAAGCTGGCCCAAGTGTTTCTTATGGAGATGGAAACATGGGAAAAACTCTGGGATATGGAAATATCAATCTTGGGAATGTCATCATTGAAAAAGTAGCTCTGGTCTCAGGACTTAAACACAATTTGCTGAGTGTGAGTCAAATCTGTGACAGAGGTTATCATGTGGATTTCTTTGAAGAACACTGTGAAGTTGTAAGCAAATCTACAGGCAAAGTTGTTCTGAAAGGATACAGGCATGGTAACATTTATGAAGCTAAGCTTTCAACAAGTACTGATGGTTCTGCAATCTATTTGCTGGGCAGAGCATCAATTAAAGAAAGCTGGAATTGGCACAAGAAACTCTCTCATTTAAATTTCAACAATATAAATGAGCTTGTCAAGAAAGATCTTGTGAGAGGACTGCCAAAGTCAGTATTTGATCCTGATGGCCTTTGTGATTCTTTTCAGAAGGCTAAACAAAGAAAATCTACTTTCAAGAGCAAGACTGAGTCATCAATTCTTGAGCCTTATCACTTACTTCATGTTGATCTATTTGGTCCAGTAAATGTCATGTCTATTGCAAAGAAGAAATATGCTATGGTCATAGTAGATGAGTTTACCAGATACACATGGCTGTATTTCTTGCACACAAAAAGTGAGACTTCATCTATCTTGATTGATCATGTCAGACAGCTGGATAAATTGGTCAAAGATTCTGTGAAAATCATTAGGAGTGATAATGGCACTGAGTTCAAGAATTCGATTATGGAAGAGTTCTGCAAAGACCATGGAATAAAGCAGGAATTTTCTGCTCCTGGAACTCCACAGCAAAATGGAGTTGTTGAAAGAAAGAATAGAACTCTCATTGAAGTTGCACGAACTATGCTTGATGAAGCAAAGTTACCAACTTACTTTTGGGCTGAAGCTGTGCAGACTGCTTATTTTACTCAGAATGCAACACTTATTAACAAGCATAGAAAGACACCATATGAGATGGTGAAGAAAAAGAAGCCAAATCTGAAGTACTTTCATGTATTTGGATGCAAGTGCTTTGTTCTTAAGACTCATCCTGAACAGCTATCCAAATTTGATCTAAAAGCTGATGAAGGAATTTTTGTTGGATATCCACTTTCCACAAATGCTTTCAGAGTCTACAATTTAAGAACAAGGGTTGTTATGGAATCTATCAATGTCTCTTTTGATGATAAGAAGATTACTGGACTTGAAGATTTCAATGATCATGATCAGCTGAGATTTGAGAATGAGCTTCTAAGTTCTGAAAATGTAAATTCTGATAGTCTAAATCCTGATACTGCAAACTCTGATGGATTAAACTCTGATGTTATTGAAACTGTACTACGCCAAAGGAAGATGCACCTGTGCAGGGGGAGCATATTGAAGATTCAACCACATCTCAAGAAGCATCAAAACCTAGAACAGGCTCTTCAAGTTCTGACTCATCAAGTTCTGATAAGCCAAGTTCTGATAATTCTGGAAACTCAAATTCTGAAGGATCCAACTCAGAGAGCATAATTTCAGGGGGAGCATCAGAAAATGTTGATGGAGACAGCATGGATTATGGGGGAGCATCCAGTTCTAGAGATCACCTTCCTTCTGCAAGGAAGTGGACTAAAGCACATACACCTGACTTGATTATTGGAGATCCAGATACAGGTGTCAGAACTAGAACATCAACATCAAATGAATGTCTCTATCATTCCTTTCTCTCTCAGACTGAACCAAAGAAAGTTGAAGAAGCTCTTCAAGATGCTGATTGGGTGCAAGTAATGCAGGAAGAGTTAAATGAATTTGAAAGAAATAAAGTCTGGACCTGTTAGATATATTTGATAATGTCATGGCTAATATGTTTTATGTTTAGATTTCAGATCTTATTTGAACAGAACAAATCAGTACTTAACTGATCAGTACTTATACTGGAAGTCAGAACTTAAGGGATATCAGTACTTATGTTATCAGGAGATAGATATCAGAACTTAAGTGCTGAAGGACGATCAGATAAGGACAGTAGCTGATTAAAGTTAAGAAGATCAAGATAAACATAAGAAGAGATATGCATGAAGAAGGAATTCCGTGAAGAATGGAATACTTGGAATAGAAGATATCTGATTGATATATTTTAGGAAGCAGAATTATATTCCATATCAATTAGCGAATATCTTGTAACTGTGTAGTATATAAACACAGACATAGGGTTTACACTATAAGTGTTATCATTATCGAGAATATTATTTATTATAACCCTAGCAGCTCTCGTGATATTTTGTTCATCACTGAGAGATAACAGTTCCAGATTGTAACAGAGTTTATTGTTTAAATAAAGTTTGTTTTCTGTTATATAAGTTCTTGAAGTTTGATTTGATTGTAATAAACACTGTATTCACCCCCTCTACAGTGAAAGTGTGACCTAACAAGTGGTATCAGAGCCATCTGTTAACACACATACAGTTAAAGATCCAAACACAATCATGTCTGACACAGAAACTCCAACTAAGCCTACCAAAACTGAGGAATCATCAAAGACATCAACTCAGAGTCGATATGAGACTATCAGAATTCCCATATTGAGACCATCTGAATATCCCATATGGAAGGTAAGGATGACCATGTTTCTGGAAGCAACAGATCCAGAATACCTTGATAGAATCAAGGAAGGGCCTCACAAACCTACCAAGCTCGCTGTTGTAGTTGCAGGTGAAGCAGCAATGACCGTACCAAAGGAAAAGAATGATTACACTGCTGAAGATATAGCATCTATTGCTAAGGATGCCAAGGTACGTCACTTATTGCATAGTGCCATTGATAATGTAATGTCAAACAGGGTAATCAACTGCAAGACTGCTAAGGAGATATGGGATGCACTGGAGACAAGGTGTCAAGGAACTGAAACAGTTAAGAAGAACAAGAAGACAATACTCACTCAAGAGTATGAACACTTTGACTCTAGGACTAATGAGTCATTGACTGATGTATATGATAGATTTGTCAAACTCTTGAATGACTTGTCATTAGTAAATAAGGAGTATGATCTTGAAGATACAAACCTCAAATTCCTGTTAGCTCTTCCTGAATGTTGGGATTTGAAGGCAACAACAATAAGAGACAACTACAATCTTGATGAAACAACTCTTGATGAAATCTATGGAATGCTCAAGACTCATGAACTTGAGATGGAACAAAGAAGCAAGAGGAAAGGAGGAAAGTCAAGGACAGTTGCTCTCAAGGTTGAAGAGGAATCCCCCAAACCACCTTCCTCAAAGAAAGATAAGGGTAAAGCTCTTATCATAAAATCTGATACTGAGTCATCAAGTTCTGAGAGTGATGATGACTCAGATTCTGAAAGCTTGCCTGAAACTGATGCTGATGAGGAGATGATGAAGCTGTGTGCTCTTATGGTGAAAGGAATCACAAAGATTGCATACAGGAAGTTCAGGAAGGGAAAGAAGTTTTCCAGGAAAGGCATAAGTTCTGATAAGAAGAATTTCAGAAGATTTGAAGGAAGAGGAGGAAAGTCTGACAGAGGAGATTACGCTAATGTTAAATGTTATAATTGTGGTGAGAAAGGCCACATATCTCCTGATTGCAAGAAGACCAAGAATGACAAAGGCAAAGCTCTTGTCACAAAGCAGAAAAGCTGGACAGACACCTCAGACTCTGAAAGTGAGGAGAACTATGCATTGATGGCAAATGCTGATAAATCAAGTTCTGAGAGCAGTTCTGAAGCTGCTGAAACAAAGGTACCTCAGACTACTTATGCTTTTCATACTGATGATATTAATGAGTTGAGAAGATATCTTAAAACCATGTTTGTTAGTTATAGAGATCAAACTTTAACATGTGAAAGATTAACTTCTGAAAATCTTGCTTTTAGGAAAAGAAATGATTTCTTAGAAAAAGAGTTAGTCATGTTTCATCAAACTCAGCAGGATAGAGATGATGCTTTTTATGTTAGGGATGAAGTGCTAAAAATAAATGAATCTCTAAAAACTGAGTTAGAAAAGGAGAGAGAGATTATCAGAACTTGGACTAACTCTGGCAAAACAACTCAAAATTTGCTAAGCAGTGGAAACTGGAAAGAGGGCTTAGGCTATGGAGAAAATAAAAAAGGAACTGTAGAAATTAAGCCTGTTGATAAGCAAAAGCCGAAGTTAAAACCTGTTAAGTTTGTAACTGAAAAATCCGAAAATGAGAAATCAGAAGTTAAAAAGGAATTAGCTTCTGACAAACTAAAACAGGAAAAGACAGCTGAAGTTAACATAGGCTTAATGACAAAGAAGCAGCTTAAGCATAAGCTGAAAGATGTTAAGAATGCAAACAAGGTAAAATCACCTAGGAAAAACAGGAATGGAAAGGAAGGTGTGAATAAAAGCAATAACTATAAATCTGTTCCTGATGCTCCTAGGAAAGCATGTCATAACTGTGGAAGTTCTAACCATCTGGCTTCTTTTTGCAGGAAGAATAAGAATATTAACTCCTTATCTACAAAGTCAGGAGTTAAGAGTCAGTCTGTTAGATACAAACCACAAAATCCTTGTTTTCATTGTGGTAGTTTATGGCATTCCATTTATACTTGTAAGGAATATCATAGTTTGTACTATGATTATTATCAAATAAAACCTTCTTTAAAGAAAGTTTCTGTTGTTCCTTCTAGTATAAGTTCTGATAAGAAAACTGTTAACATAAAATCTGATGTTAAATCCGCTGCAAATGTTAACAAACCTAAAAAGGCCAAAGGATCCAAGCAAGTCTGGGTCCTTAAAACTAATAATTAGTGGTCTTTTTGATTGCAGGGCAACAGGAAAAATATTTTAGTTCTGGACAGTGGATGTTCAGGACATATGACTGGAAATAAGGCCCTGCTATCAGACTTTATGGAGAAAGCTGGCCCAAGTGTTTCTTATGGAGATGGCAACATTGGAAAAACTTTGGGATATGGCAATATCAATCTTGGGAATGTCATTATTAAAAATGTAGCTCTGGTCTCAGGACTTAAACACAACTTACTGAGTATAAGTCAAATCTGTGACAGAGGTTATCATGTTGATTTCTTTGCAGAACATTGTGAAATAGTTAGTAAATCTAAAGGAAAAATTGTTCTGAAGGGATTCAGGCGTGGTAACATTTATGAAGCTAAGCTTTCAACAAGTTCTGATGGTTCTGCAATCTGTTTAGTGAGTAGAGCCTCAACTGAAGAAAGCTGGAATTGGCACAAGAAACTCTCTCATTTAAACTTCAACAAGATAAATGAACTGATCAAGAAAGATCTTGTGAGAGGACTGCCAAAATCAGTGTTTGTTCCTGATGGTCTTTGTGACTCATGTCAGAAGGCTAAACAAAGAAAATCTTCGTTCAAGAGCAAGACTGAATCATCAATTCTTGAGCCTTATTATCTACTTCATGTTGATCTATTTGGTCCAGTGAATGTCATGTCTATTGCAAAGAAGAAATATGCGTTGGTCATAGTAGATGAGTTCACCAGATACACATGGGTGTATTTCTTGCACACAAAAAGTGAAACTGCATCTATCCTGATTGATCATGTCAAACATCTGGATAAATTGATCAAAGATTCTGTGAAAATTTTGAGGAGTGATAATGGCACTGAATTCAAGAATTTGATAATGGAAGAGTTCTGCAAAAATCATGGAATAAAGCAGGAATTTTCTGCTCCTGGAACTCCACAGCAAAATGGAGTTGTTGAAAGGAAGAATAGAACTCTAATTGAAGCTGCACGAACAATGCTTGAAGAAGCAAAGCTTCCAACCTATTTCTGGGCTGAAGCTGTGCAGACTGCTTGTTTTACTCAAAATGCAACACTCATTAACAAGCATGGAAAAACACCATATGAGATGGTGAAGAACAAAAAGCCAAATCTCAAATACTTTCATGTATTTGGATGTAAGTGTTTTGTTCTCAAGACTCATCCTGAACAGCTATCCAAGTTTGATCTAAAAGCTGATGAGGGAATCTTTGTAGGATATCCACTTTCTACAAAAGCCTTCACAGTCTATAATTTGAGAACAAAAGTGGTCATGGAATCTATCAATGTCTCTTTTGATGACAAGAAGATCACTGGACTTGAAGATTGCATTGATCATGATAAGCTGAGATTTGAAAATGAAGATTCATATTCTGATATCTCAAGTCCTGACAGTCTAAGTCCTGATACTGTAAATTCTGATGGATTAAACTCTGATGTTATTGAAACTGTGGTGACTATGTCAAAGGAAGATGCACCAATGCAGGGGGAGCATACTCAAGATATTATCACATCTCAAGAAGCATCAGAACATACATCTGGCTCTTCAAATTCTGATTCGTCAAGTTCTGATAAGCCAAGTACTGACAGTACTGAAAATCTAAATACTGAAGGATCCAACTCAGAGAGCATAGTTTCAGGGGGAGCATCAGAAAATGAAACCGAAGACAGCATGAATCATGGGGGAGCATCCAGTTCTAGAGAAAATCTTCCATCTGCAAGGAAGTGGACAAAATCACATACACCTGATTTAATAATTGGAAATTCTGAGGACAAGTTCTAGTTACACGTTCTGATGATTAAGTTCTGACGTTCATAACTAAGAACTTGTATGAGTATTTACTAAGATAGATATTCCTTGTTCGAGTTAAGATATTATGTTCTGATGACTGTTAAGTTCTGGTATAGGTCTAAGTTCTGATTTTTCAGTCTAACCCTTTACTTGACTTATCTGTGAGTAAAATTTGGTAACAGTCTCAGATTAATTTCGAAATGTTGAAGTGGAAGATTAATAGTCTATGGTTAAAACATAATGGCACTCGTCCTTGAACAGTTCACTCTTGTTACATGTGTACATTCCTTTTCCAATGACTGTTATTCTTTTTCAAAGTCTAGGGAGACGAGGTAGAATTAATTCTACCTGTCTGCATTCAATATCTTTGTGTCTCTTGGCATTCTCTTGCCTATATATGCAACCACTTCACATCAGTCTTTCCATCACATTCTTCTCACACACTTATCCTCCTTCTTCTGTCAAAAACACAATGGTTCGATACAACATGTTTTTGAACACACAAACCTTCACAATGGAGCTCAGTTGTGCCGAGTGGCAGCAGGAGTGGCATATAACAGCCATTCCTGAGGAGATCTGGGACTCTGTCCCACAGGAGGTGCTGGCTCACCTTCTATTCTTCGAGATGGATTACCATCGCCATCTGGAGCGCCTGGAGGAGGAAAGGCGGGAAGCTATCCGTCAGCAAGAGCGAATCATTCGACTCGCTATCTTGTTTGTCGAAGATAGGAAGAGGAGGATGACTTAATCTCGTCTTCTTCCTGTTCTTCCTCATCCTCAGCTTTGTCAGGCTTCTTAGCTAAGACTAAAGCTGTTGACGTTAGGATTAGAAGCTTAGGGAAAATCTTGTATTGATGTAATTTCTATTTCATATATGTATTGACTTGATATATTAATGAAAACTGTTTTTACTTCAAGATTTTGTCTCTGAGTTATTTTATCTGTAGTGTTAAATCCTGCTTGATATTCTGATGACCATTTAAATTTTGTCTTTATTTAAGTTCTGATTCTTTGTCAGCACTTATTCATCGAAATTATCTCGGTCATTTTTAACATGATTCATTTTCAGAATATTAATGTTGCAGTGAAAAACAATTCAATCAGTGCTAACGGTTTCAATTTTGAATTAAACCTGTGTCTCTTGATAACTGAAATGGTTTTTCCTTGAATCAAGGCAACTGGATAAGTAATCATTCCTGTTTTCTCGAGCCCAGTAACTATCCGTTATTACTGCATGTCTGACAGGTGTCCAACGGTAACATTTTTCTTCGAGTATAAGAACAACAGAGAGAAGATTTCTTTAATCTTTTACTTTCTTTATACTTTATCTCTCTTCTTACTTTTACTCTCTTTCTCATTCTTTCTCACGTTGGTTTTTCATACAGACATTATCTCACACACATAACAGGCATACTTGAATTTCAATATTTTTTCACATGGCACCAAAGGATTTAATCATTGATGGAGCAAAGTTTGTTCCAAACAACTATGCTGCAATTCTTGATCATGCTGAAGCTCCATCTGAATTGCATTTTGTGCAAGATCTTCTTGCACATAGTGAGGTTGGGTACGCCTTAACTCAGCCTGAATTATTTTCAAGTCAACAAGTTCTGCGGTTCTGGAGGACTGGAGTTTATGATGATGGTGGTAAACGAGGAACTCCCAGTATTATCTTCCAAGTGGGTGATTCTTCCTATATAGTCACTCCTGGTACAGTACGAAGAGCATTACATCTTCCAGAAGATTGTACCTTCTCTATACCAGAGGAATCAGACCTTCGGGGGTTAATGACTGATTTGGGATATGAAAAGAGTCTGACGAAACTTGGACAGTTGAAACGGGCTAATATCAGAAGAGAATGGAGTTTCTTCTTCGATTGCATCACCAAGGCTTTTGGCAACAAGTGTTCAAATTTTGATGCCATCCCAATTCTGAGTCAGCACATCGGGTATGCTATTATCCATCAAACTCATTTTGATTTTGCAACTGGAATAATTGGTTTTATTGGGGATAGGATGACAGAGGATCGAGATGTTGTTTATTTTGCTAGATTCTGTCAACTTATTTATACGTATTGTACTGCTGAACCCCAGTTAGTCAGCACTCAAACCCCACCTTTTAAGGTTGCAAAAAGGTACTTTAAGGACCTGATAAATGCTGACACAAAGAAATCAATGGTGAGACAATTACAGATTCCTCAGTCTGTGAAACAGATTCTGGTAAATGCTGATCCTGCTACTTACAAATCTGTTTACTCAAATGTTCAACCAACTCACCATAACCAAAATCCATCAACCTCAGTCCCTACCTCTCATTCTACTCAACCTACCCTCAGAACTTATCTCAAATCCTATCTCTCCACTTCACAGACTGCTCAACCTTCTTCTTCAGCACCTACTGTGAAGCCTACATCCTCTAAGCCAAAGAGAACAAAGACTGTTCCTCAAACATCTCAGAAGAAGAGGAGGATTCCTTTGAGAGATGAATCAGATTCTGAGGATCAGATTCCCTCTTCAGAACCTATGATAAATGAAGCTGAGAAGGCAACTTCTCAGAAGGATTCTGCAATTGGGGGTTCTAGGCTTCTCAAGAGGCTTAGACGTATGACGGTTCCTGCAACTCCCAAGGAATCCAAATCAACAAGGAAGTACAAGAAACAGAGGGCACAGAGGCCAGTTTCAGATGATGAGGAGGAAGCAGCTAAGGAAGGGGATCAGGAATCTCTGATCTCACAAGACAAGGAATTTGCTCCAGTCACTTCTTCTCCATCAACTCCATCTCAGGAACCTGTATCTGACAAGGCTAATTCACCTTCTATATCTCTTGTTGATCCAGGCACAAGTGCTGAAATTGATATTCAGAACTTGGTTGTGCCTGAAATACTTTTCTTAGAAGCTCCAACAGCAAATAATCCTTCCACAACACCTGTTACTGATGCTGTTCAAACTCCTGAGTTATCACTAACACCTTCTCTGCATCAAGATGATGATCAGATTTTAGGTGAGCATCAGGATATGGCTGTTGATCAGAACTTAGTATCAGATCAGCAATTAGAGGATGTTGAAGCCTCCATTGCTACTCATACAGTTGTCTTATCAGAAGATACTGATTCTTTAAGTTCTGATGCTGCAAATGTTGGAGATACTGGTGAAGCTGCTACAACTGTAGATGCTGATGAAGCAGGTCCTTCAGGACATACTCCTCCACTGACTCTTCTTAAGTCTGAACTGCTAAAGGAGTTTGTTATCAGGGATGCACCAGTACCTTGGAGTGAAACTCCTGCAGGTCAGGAGTGGACTAAGGAATGGAACTCAGTTTCATGTGTTCCAAATGCTTTACATCTTGCTGAGCACTTGACTAAAGCTGATGAAATGTTACATTCTGATGATTTTAAAATCCAGCTTAGAGTCACTGCATTGAGTACTAAACATCTACAAGGTCTTCATTCCAACACTCATGCAGAGCTACACAAGATTCAGGAGAACTTTATTAAACAGGAACAAGTTTGGAAACTTGATAAGAAAAAGTTCTTCCAACCTACCATTGACAGGGTTGCTTATATTGAGAAAACTCAAGAGAAGCAACAAGCTCAGATTGATCAAATTCTGACAAATCAAGCTTCTCAGCAATCGCAACTTACTGAAATCCAGACCTCAGTGGAACTACTTATCTCTCTTTTATTACCTGCTGATGCCAAAAAGGGGGAGAAGGTAATTAAGTCCAAATGCAAAACCAACAAGTCACTGCAAGGAAAGGATGATGGAAAAGATGACCAAGGAAACTCTGGAATGGGTAGTGGTCATAGTCAAGGTAGAAGGTTTACATCAAGACAAGCTAGTCACAGAACAAGTTCTGATACTGGGAAAAGAATAAGTTCTGCTGCTGGTAAAAGGATAAGTTCTGATGAACTTCTAGATCTTGATGAGGAAATGTCAAGACAGTTATTTCTTCAAGAAAATCCAGAGATGGACTTGGAAAGTTTAAAGGAAGAAGAAGCCAGACTTAAATCAGAGAAAGTCACATCTAAATCTGAAGCTTCTG
This sequence comes from Apium graveolens, assembly GCF_009905375.1. NCBI lineage: Eukaryota > Viridiplantae > Streptophyta > Magnoliopsida > Apiales > Apiaceae > Apium > Apium graveolens. Next base: position 242,195,509 of record NC_133648.1, on the reverse strand, counting down.
GTAAAAAGTTACTTCCAAAACCTAAAGGCATTGTGATCAAAGAAAGGATACATACTGAAGAAACTTTGGCTAGATCACAACCACAGATAGATCCAAGATCCAAGGGTAAAGAAAAGGTTGGTGAACCTATCAAGCCTTATGTACCTCCTGATGAAGAAGAAATTACTGATGGAAAAGATAATCTTGCTCTGACTTCAAGAAAAGTTCTTAAAACAACCTCTGACATGGCTCAAGTTGTTCAGAGTCAAGAAATTGTAAGTTCTGATATTCACAAGAAGCAAGTAACCTCTGACAGTGCTCAAGTTAACTTGATATCAGAAAATAAATCTAAAACACTCCTACCAGGATTCACTAAAGCAAAACAGACTCAATCTTTGAAGATTACTTCAAGTGGTTTTGAAGCAAGAGTAGTTACTGGAAAGGAAGCTAGAGATAAAACTGGATTGGGAAGTGCTGATGAAAGAAGAGTACACAACACTACCGATGATCCAACTTCCTTGAGTGAACCAGGTATTGGAGCAACTCCTGAGAGATTGAATCAACTAGAATCTGTACAGATGGTTTACCATACCTACTTGAAAGAATACATCATGTTGTATTTCATGACAGATGGTAGGGTTTATCATATAAGACAAAATGCCATTCCATTGAAGTATTTTGAAGAATTGGAGCATGTATTATTCTTACTTCAAGTGGATGACAGAATAACAGAGACTGCTGCAAACTACTTAAAGGAACAGATTCAGAGACAGAAAAGACTTTATTCTGTTAAGTCTGACAGCAGATATGTTCCAAAGTACAGAAATCACAATGGTGATATTGTTGATATGAAGCCTAATACTGCACAGATCAGAACATATCTTGGTATTAAGGGGCTTGAATTCAATCTAGAGTCTAACAAAGCTTATGTCATAAGACTAGATCGGGAGTTGAGAAAAGCAAAGATTAATGATCTCAGAGCTGCAATATTTCAAACTGGTGAAGATACTGCAGAGCTTAAAGATGTCAAACGGAGAATGATTGATGAACTCAGATATGCTGAGAAATGTTTGTTGAAGAATTATCTCAGAACAACTCCTGACATCAGAGAGATCAGAAAATGATGAAGCCAAGTCGAAGATCTACAACTGCTTAAATTCTGATATTTATACAGATTGAAGTTGTTATCAGAAGTTGAATTGGTAAAAACTTTAAGGACTGTAAGTTGTAGTTATCTTGTCTATTTCTCATGCATTTGTACTTAATGTTTTTGACATCATCAAATATCTGTTAAACTTGTATATTTTGTTAATTTACAAGTTGGGGGAGATTGTTAAATATATTTGATAATGTCATGGCTAATATGTTTTATGTTTAGATTTCAGATCTTATTTGAACAGAACAAATCAGTACTTAACTGATCAGTACTTATACTGGAAGTCAGAACTTAAGGGATATCAGTACTTATGTTATCAGGAGATAGATATCAGAACTTAAGTGCTGAAGGACGATCAGATAAGGACAGTAGCTGATTAAAGTTAAGAAGATCAAGATAAACATAAGAAGAGATATGCATGAAGAAGGAATTCCGTGAAGAATGGAATACTTGGAATAGAAGATATCTGATTGATATATTTTAGGAAGCAGAATTATATTCCATATCAATTAGCGAATATCTTGTAACTGTGTAGTATATAAACACAGACATAGGGTTTACACTATAAGTGTTATCATTATCGAGAATATTATTTATTATAACCCTAGCAGCTCTCGTGATATTTTGTTCATCACTGAGAGATAACAGTTCCAGATTGTAACAGAGTTTATTGTTTAAATAAAGTTTGTTTTCTGTTACATAAGTTCTTGAAGTTTGATTTGATTGTAATAAACACTGTATTCACCCCCTCTACAGTGAAAGTGTGACCTAACAGGACCCTAGTGCCAAGACCAAAGAACAGATCAATTGTTGGTACGAAATGGGTGTTCAGAAACAAAACTGACAGTGATGGCATAATTACAAGAAATAAAGCTAGGCTGGTTGCAAAAGGCTACTCTCAACATGAGGGAATTGACTATGATGAAACATTTGCACCAGTTGCAAGATTAGAAGCCATAAGAATCTTTTTGGCTTATGCTGCTCACAAGAAGTTCAAAGTCTTTCAAATGGATGTGAATAGTGCTTTTCTCAATGGAGAATTGGAGGAAGAAGTATATGTTGAACAACCTCCAGGCTTTGTAGATCCCAAGTTTCCAAATCATGTCTACAGGCTCGACAAAGCACTCTATGGCCTTAAGCAAGCTCCAAGAGCATGGTATGAGACTTTAGCCAAGTTTCTACTGGAAAGTGGATTTACCAGAGGAACTATTGACAAGACATTATTTTATCTCAACTATGGGAAGGACTTACTTTTGGTACAGATATATGTTGATGATATCATTTTTGGTTCTACAAATGACAAACTTTGTAAGAAGTTTGCCAAACTGATGCAGTCAAGATATCAAATGAGTATGATGGGAGAACTTAGCTATTTTCTAGGCCTTCAAGTCAAGCAGAATGATGAAGGAACTTTTATCTGTCAATCTAAGTACACCATAAATTTGTTGAAGAAATTTGGAATGCAAGACTGCTCAAGTGCATCCACTCCCATGGCCACTGCAACAAAATTGGATAAGGATACTGGTAAATCAGTAGATATTACTGATTATAGAGGTATGATTAGCTCATTACTCTATCTAACTGCAAGTAGACCTGATATCATGTATGCTACCTATCTTTGTGCAAAATTTCAAGCAGATCCAAGAGAACCTCACTTAATAGCTGTGAAAAGGATTTTCAAGTACCTTAAGGGGACAGTTGATCTAGGATTGTGGTATCCTAGGGAATCAGACTTTAAGCTAATAGGTTACTCAGATGCAGATTTTGCAGGTTGCAAGATTGACAGGAAAAGCACAAGTGGAAGCTGCCAATTTCTTGGAGGCAGATTAGTTTCTTGGTTTAGCAAGAAACAAAAGTCAATTTCCACATCAACTACAAAGGCATAATATATTGCTATAAGAAGCTGTTGTGCACAGATTCTTTGGATGAAGAATCAGTTACTGGATTATGGGTTAGAACTTTCTAAAATCCCTATTTACTGTGATAATCAAAGTGCTATTGCTATGACAGGTAATCCAGTTCAACACTCCATGACAAAGCACATCAGCATAAGGTACCATTTCATAAGGGAACATGTGGATGAAGGTACAGTGGAATTGCATTTTGTTCCAACAGATCAACAACTAGCAGATATCTTCACAAAACCACTGTGTGAAGCTACTTTTACAAGACTGGTAAATGAACTTGGAATGGTTTCAGGTTCTTTCTCTAAATCTGCTTAGTTTATGTTCTGTTACATCAGATATAATGATCAGTATTTATAAATATTACTCTCTTTGTGTATTCTGTGCTTAATTGAAAAATTCCTTAAGTGCTGATTGTTGTCTGATGTGAATTTCTAAACTCTGATAGTGATATGAATGTTTATGTGACTATTCAATCCAATGAGGATAACTGTGCTAGATGCTGACCTAGTATTCTTTAATATACTAAAGATCCCATGTTTGAAGTAATTGTTTATGTGGAAATTTCTTAACACAAGCAAATTCTGATATTGAGCTTAGTTAAAGTTTACTTTGTGTATCTTATTACTAAGTCAAAAACTAGAATAGTGCTTCTTATCTGTTAAGTTCTGATGTTAGTAAATCTGTTGGATGTACTAAGTGCTGATAAACCTCACATATCAAAAGAAAAAGAAAAGAAAAGAATAAATATCAGGTACTCCTTTGAGATCTAGAGAAAAATAAATGTGAAAGGGACGACCCAAGTGCATAGTTGGTATTAAGTAATATGCATTAGAAAAGCAAAAATAAAAATTTTCATGGCGACTTTTCACATTCTCTGATTACTAGAGAAATACTATGATAAACAACATAAATTCTGATAAGCAGTCGTAACTCACTTACACTGAGAAGCCACTATCAAAAGGAATTTCAAAAGATGCATAAAATGAGCACAAAACAGTTGAGGTGGACTCATGCATGAACTCATTCTAAAGTAGACTTCAGGATCATGACAGATTTTAAGCAAAGTTCTTAGTTATGCCTTATTTTTAAGATGTACTGAAGTGAATCAGACTTTACTCTTTGTCTGATATTTAGCTGAATGCACACTTACACTCCATATGAATGATGAAAATTACTGTGGTGATCAATGTTATTTTAGATGAACAGTTAATGTGTCAGTTGCATAAATTCTGAGGACAAGTTCTGATGGAAGTTCTGATGAAGTTCTGAGGAAACCATATCAGTTTTTGTGTGAAGAATTACAGGAATAAAACATTCACTTTTTGAGTTAAGAAGTCATGTCTTGATGACTGTGAAATTCTGATATAAGTCTAAGTTCTGATAATAAATCCTGATTCTTTACTTGACTTATTTGTGGTTAAATCTGAAATAGTCCTTCTTGACTTGAATTATATTTTGGGTAACATATAAACAGTCACATAATTTGGGTTAGTGGTACTTGGATATGTGCAGTAATTTCTACTTATTTCGTGTGCTCATTAACTCCTGTTTTACGTTTTCAATGACTGTGAATGTTTGATTGCAATTTATTAATCTTAACTTCATCGATTTTTAAGTTTATCTTGTGATGAATGTTTTGATTAAATTCTGTTGATTTGAGGAAACAATTGAAGCAACAGGTTTTCATATAAGCACCTATTAAAGTTGAAGCCATATTCTGATGACTTTTAAATTCTGATAATAATCAAGTTCTGATGCTGACGTGGCGGTATTTTTTACTTGATTTATTTTTATGGTCATTACTTGAACGGTCATATTTTTGACAGAATATTGGTTAATGTGAGAAAAAGAAGGGATAATTATTAAGAGTTAGTGGTTAACGTGTTTTCCTTGAAATACTGAATGTGCTAGGTAATAATTGCTTATTTACCGTGCCCATTACTTTTTGCCTTATCTGCTGCATGTATGACACGGGGTGTTTAAGTAAAAGAGATAAAAGATTTTCAAAATCTTTTTATTTTCATTTTTACTCTATTCTTTCTCTTTTCTTATTCTCTCTCACATCTACTGACGATTTTTCCTTTTAGACATTTTCTCAAACATCTTACAGGCAAACTTTTTCTCACTTAATTCTGATGGCACCTAAAGATTTAATTATTGATGGAGCCAAGTTCGTGCCAAACAACTATGCTGCAATTTTGAACAAGGTTGAAGCTCCATCAGATTTGCACTTTGTGCAAGATTTCTTGGCACATAGTGAGATTGGGTATGCTTTGACCCAACCTCAACATATTTCGAGCCAACAAGTTCTGACGTTTTGGCGGACTGGGATTTTTGATGATGGTGGTGCTAATGGTACTCCAAGCATCATTTTTGAAGTGAATGGTGTTGAGCATGTGGTTACTTCTGGAGCAGTTCGTAAATCTCTTCGATTACCAGAAGGCTGTACTTTTTCAATAGTGGAGGACCCTGTTCTACAGCAACTCATGGCCCATTTAGGTTATGAAAAGAGTTTGGGCAAGCTTGGAGAGTTGACAAGGGCAAATATCCGGAAGGAATGGAGCTTCTACTTCGATTATATCACTAAGGCATTCGCCAATAAGTGCTCAAACTTTGATGCCATTCCAATTATGAGTCAGCAAATAGGGTATGCTCTTATTCATCAAACTCACTTTGATTTTGCAAGTGCTGTGCTAGGTTTCATAGGGGATAGGATGACAGAGGATAGGAATGTAGTATACTTTGCTAGATTCTGTCAGCTTATATATAGTTTCTATTGTGCTGATGAACCCCAACCTACCACTGATTTAATTTCACCCTTTAAGCTTGCAAAAAGGGCTTTTAATGACTTGTTAAATGCTGATCTTAAGAAGACTGTTGTTAGACCCTTACAGATACCTCAGTCTGTAAAACAGATCCTGGTAAATGCTGATCTTAAGAAGACTGTTGTTAGACCCTTACACATACCTCAGTCTGTAAAACAGATCCTGGTAAATGCTGATCCTCACACCTATAGATCTGTTTATCTTGCTGTTCAAACAACCGGCACATCCCAGCCACCACAACAACCATCAGCACATTCTACACAATAATCTCAACCTACTCAATCCTCAATCAGAACATATTTCAAATCTTCACAGACATCAGCACATCCTGTGAAGCCTTCATCTTCAAAGCCCAAGAGGACAAAGACTGTTCCTCAGACTCCACAGAAGAGAAGGAAGATTGTTTTGAGAGATGAGACAGATAGTGAGGAATAGGTTCCAGTCTCAGAACCTGTTGTTAAAGAAGCTGAGAAAGTCTCTTCTCAGAAGGATACTGGCATTGGGAGTTCTAAGCTTCTCAAAAGGCTTAGAAGAATGTATTCTGATGAAACTCCTAAGGTATCTCCACCTTCAAAGAGACAAAGGAAACAAAGGGCAAAAATGGACTTAATTTAGTCAGGTTCAGAGGAAGTGGAAGCAGCAGCTAAGGAAGGGGATCAGGAATCTCTAATCTTAAAAGAGCCCATTGCTACAGCTACTGAATCTACATCTCCATTGTCACCAGATAAAGAACCTGCTCAGAATAAAGTGGATCCAGTAAATGCTGAAGAACAAGGTACAAGTGCTGAAATAGATCTTACCAACTTGGTTATACCTGCAGTTCTGTACTTGGAAGCTCCACAAGTTCAAACTACTTCACCAGCAACACCAATTCCTGATGTTGATGTACATTCAGAATTGCCTACAACACCATATCAACTTTTAGGTGAGCATCAGAATTTGGTTGATCAGAACTTGGAAGCAGATCAGCACATAGAGGAGAATGTTGAAGCCTCAATAGCCTCTCACACTATTATTTTATCAGAGGATGCTGCAGATGCTGATTCTATGAGTTCTGATGCTAATAAGGATGAAGTTACTGGTCATGCTGCTACAAATGTTGATGCTGATGCAGCTGGTCCTTCTGGACATGCACCTTTACAAACTACTTCAAAAGCTGAAATTGTTAAAAAGTTTGTTACAGGTGAAGAACCGGTACCTTGGATTGACACTCCTAAAGGACAGGAGTGGACTAAAGAATGGAACTCAGTTAGTTTTGTTCCTTCTGATAAAATTCTTGCTGATCACTTGGCAAAAGCTGATGAGATGTTAGTCACTGATGAATTCAAGACACAGCTAAGAGTTACTGCACTAAGTACAAGACATCTTCAAAGTCAACATTCTGTAACTCAGGCCAAGGTGGATAAGATTCAAGAATCTTTGATGCAGCAAGATACACTTGTCCAGTTGGACAAGAAAAGGTTTTTCAAACCTACCTTTGACATAATAGCCAGAGTTGAGAAAACTCAAGAGAAGCAACATGCTCAAATTTCTGAAATTCTACAGAATCAAGCTTCTTAGCAATCTCAACTTAATGAAATCTAATCCTCAGTGGAATTGCTTATCTCTCTTCTTTTACCCGCTGATGCCAAAAAGGGGGAGAAGGTGATTAAGTCCAAATGCAAATCTACACAACCACTGAAGGGTAAGGATGATGGAAAAGATGACCAGGGAAACTCTGGAATGGGTGGAGGTCATAGTCAAGGTAGAGATTTTTCATCAAGCAAAGCTGGAACTACAAGTCATAGAATAAGTTCTGATACTGGGAGAAGAATAATTTCTGACACTAGTAAAAGGATAAGTTCTGATGAACTTTTGGATCTTGATGAAGAAATATCAAGACAGTTATTTCTGAAAGAAAATCCAGGAATGGACTTTGAGAGTCTAAAGGAAGAAGAAGTTAGACTTAAACTCTTCAAATCTAAAGCTTTTGTTGTTAAAAAGAAACTTTCTAAGGCTAAAGGCATTGTGATAAAGGAAAGGACAAATTCTGATGCAATCAAATCACAAGTGGAGATAGATCCAAGGTCCAAGGGCAAAGAGAAAGTTGGTGAACCTGTAAAGGTTTATGTGCCTCCTGAGAATAAAGAAATTTCTGTTAAAGATGTTAATCTTACTATGAGTTCAAAGAAGATTTCACAAACAACCTCTGACAGAGCTCAAGTTGGCTTGATATCAGAAGATAATCAAAAGGAAACCTCTGACATTGCTCATGTTAAATCCTCAAATGTACTCCTACCAGGATTCACAAAAGCTACACAGATTCAACCTTTGAAGACTGCAACAAGTGGTTTTGAAGCAAGGGTTGTTATAGGAAAGGAAGCTAAAGACAAATCTGGATTGGGTAGTTCAAGAGAGAAAAGAGTAAGCAACACTACCAATGATCCAACTTCCTTGAGTGAACCGGGTGTTGGAGCAACTCCTGAAAGATTGAATCTGCTGGAATCTGTACAAATGGTTTACCATACATTCTTTAAGGAATATGTCATGCTATATTTTATGACTGATGGAAGGGTTTACCATATTAGGCAGAGAGATATACCACTGAAGTATTATGAGGAATTAGAACATCTATTATTCTTACTTCAAGTGAAGAACAAATTTACAGATAGTGCTGCAAAGTATTTGAAGACTCAAATTGAAAGGCAGAAGAAGCTCTACTCTGTAAAGTCTGATAGCTCTTATTGTCCTAAGTACAAAATTCACAGAGGAGATATTGTTGAGATGAAGTCTAATACCGCAAAGATCAATACATTTCTTGGTATTAAAGGACTTGAATTCAATCTAGAGTCTGATAAAGCCTATGTCATCAGACTGGATCAGGAGATAAGGAAAGCAAAAATAAATGATCTCAGAGCAGCTATCTTTCAAACTGGAGAAGATACTGCAGAGCTTAAAGATGCTAAAAGGAGGATGACTGATGAACTTAGATATGCTGAGAGATGTTTGTTAAAGAACTATCTCAGATCAACTCCTGACATTCAAGAGATCAAAGACTGAAGTGATTGAAGCCAAGTCAGAAACTACAACTGCTCAGATTCTGATTTGTATACAGACTAAAGTTGTTATCAGAAGATAAAATTGGTAAAGCTTTAAGGACTGTAAGTTGTAGTTATCTAGTCAATTTCTCATGCATTTGTACTTAATGTTTTTGACATCATCAAATATTTGTTAAACTTGTATATTTTGATAATTTATAAGTTGGGGGGAGATTGTTAGATATATTTGATAATGTCATGTCTTATGTGTTTTATGTTTAGTCTTTCAGATCTTACTTAGCAAGAAAGATCAGTACTTAACTTGAAATCAGCACTTACTGGAAGTCAGAACTTAAGGATATCAGTACTTAAATTATCAGGAGATAATTATCAGAAGATAGATATCAGAACTTAAGTGCAGAAGGACGAACAGAAAAGGAAAGGCTGATTGAAAGGAAAGAAGATCAAGACGAACATAAGAAGAGATATGCATGAAGAAGAATTCTATGAGGAATAGAATACTTGGAAGAAAAGATATCTGATTGATATATTTTAGGAAGCAGAATTATATTTCATATCAATTAGAAGATCTTGTAACTGTGTACTATATAAACACAGACATAGGGTTTACACTATACGTGTTATCATAATCGAGAATATTATTCATTGTAACCCTAGCAGCTCTCGTGATATTTGTTCATCACTGAGAGAAGACAGTTTTATATTGTAATAGAGTTTATTGAGTTAAATTAAATCTGTGTTCTGTTATCTATGTTCTTTAAATTCGATTTGATTGTGTTATACACTGTATTCAACCCCCTTCTACAGTGTGTGTGACCTAACACATGGAAGAGTTCTGCAAAGAGCATGGAATAAAACAGGAATTTTCTGCACCTGGAACTCCACAGCAAAATGGAGTTGTAGAAAGAAAGAACAGGACTCTCAATGAAGCTACACGAACTATGCTTGATGAAGTAAAACTACCAACCTACTTTTGGGCTGAAGCTATGCAGACTGCTTATTTTACACAAAATGCTACACTCATAAACAAGCATGGAAAAACACCATATGAGATGGTGAAGAGAAAGAAGCCAAATCTGAAATATTTTCATGTATTTTGATGCAAGTGTTTCGTTCTTAAGACTCATCCTGAACAGCTGTCAAAGTTTGATCTAAAAGCTGATGAAGGAATTTTTGTTGGATATCCACTTTCCACAAAAGCCTTCAGAGTCTACAATTTAAGAACAAGGGTTGTCATGGAATCTATCAATGTATCTTTTGATGATAAAATAATTACTGGTCTTGAAGATTTCAATGATCATGATCAGCTGAGATTTGAAAATGAAGATTTAAATTCTGATTCTGCAAATTCTGATGACCTAAATCCTGATCCTGTAAGTACTGACGGGTTAAATTCTGATGTCATTGAAACTGTGGTAACTACTCCAAAGGAAAGTGCACCTGTTCAGGGGGAGCAAGCTGATGAAAATACCACATCTCAAGACTCTCAAGAAGCATCAGAACCTGTCACTGACTCTTCAAGTTCTGATTCATCAAGTGCTGATGAGCCAAATTCTGATAATTCTGGAAACTCTGATTCTTCAATTCCTGAAGGATCCAACTCAAATTCTGAAGTCTCAGAGAGCATAACTACAGGGGGAGCATCAGAAAATACAGATGGAGACAACATGGATCATGGGGGAGGATCCAGTTCTAGAGATCAACTTCCATCTGCAAGGAAGTGGACTAAAGCACACACACCTGACTTAATAATTGGAGATCCTGAAGCAGGTGTCAGAACTAGAACAACAACATCAAATGAATGTCTCTATCATTCCTTTCTATCTCCGACTGAACTAAAGAAAATGGATGAAGCTCTTCAAGATGCTGATTGGGTGCAAACAATGCAGGAAGAGTTAAATTAATTTGAAAGAAATAAAGTCTGGACCCTAGTGCCAAGACCAAAGAACTGATCTATAGTTGGCACAAAATGGGTGTTCAGAAACAAAACTGACAGTGATGACATAATTACAAGGAACAAAGCAAGGCTGGTTGCTAAAGGTTACTCTCAACATGAGGGTGTTGACTATGATGAAACATTTACTCTAGTTGCTAGATTGGAAGCCATAAGAATCTTTTTGGCTTATGCTGCTCACAAAAAGTTCAAAGTCTTTCAAATGGATGTGAAAAGTGCTTTTCTCAATGGAGAATTGGAAGAAGAGGTATATGTTGAACAACCTCCAGGATTTGTAGATCCAAAATTTCCTAATCATGTCTACAGACTTGATAAAGCACTTTATGGCCTTAAGCAAGCTCCAAGAGCATGGTATGAGACTTTAGCTCAATTTCTTCTGGAAAGTGGATTTAACAGAGGCACAATTGACAAGACTTTATTCTACCTCAACCATGGAAAGGACTTACTTTTGGTATAGATATATGTTGATGATATCATCTTTGGCTCTACAAATACAAAGCTTTGTGAAAGATTTTCCAAGCTAATGCAGTCAAGATATCAAATGAGTATGATGGGAGAGTTAAGCTATTTTCTGGGACTTCAAGTCAAGCAAACTAAAGAAGGTACTTTTATCAGTCAATCCAAGTACACCAGAAATTTACTCAAGAACTTTAGAATGCAAGACAGTTCAACTGCACCAACTCCCATGACCACTGCAAGCAAGTTAGATAAAGATACTGGAGCATCAGTAGATATTACTAACTATAGAGGTATGATTGGCTCTTTACTCTATTTAACTGCAAGTAGACTTGATATCATGTATGCTACCTGTCTTTGTGCAAGATTTCAGGCTGATCCAAGAGAACCTCATCTAATAGTTGTGAAAAGAATTTTCAAGTACCTCAAGGGTACAGCTGATCTAGGATTGTAGTATCCAAGCTAATAGGTTACTCACATGCAGATTTTGCAGGATGCAAAATAGACAGGAAAAGCACAAGTGAAAGCTGCCAATTTCTTGGAGGCAGATTGGTTTCTTGGTTTAGCAAGAAATAGAAGTCAATTTCCACATCAACTGTAGAAGCAGAATATATTGCTGCAGGAAGTTGTTGTGCACAGATTCTTTGGATGAAGAATCAGTTACTGGACTATGGGTTAAAATTTTCTAAAATACCCATTTACTATGATAATCAAAGTGTTATTGCTATGATAGGTAATCCAGTTCAACACTCAATGACAAAGCACATCAGCATTAGGTACCATTTCATAAGGGAACATGTAATGGAAGGTACAGTGGAATTGCATTTTGTCCCAACAGATCAACAACTAGCAGATATCTTCACAAAACCACTATGTGAAGCTACTTTTACAAGACTGGTAAATGAACTTGGAATGGTTTCAGGTTCGTTCTCAAAATCTGCTTAGTTTTTGTTCTCATGCATCAGACTTTATGATCAGTGTTTACAGATTGTCTTATCTCCATGTAATTTATGCTTAAATTGTAACATATTAAATACTGATTGTTATCTGATGTGATTCTATATACTCTGATAGTGTTTTGAATGTTCTGTGACTATTCACTCCAATGAGGATTACTGTGCTAGATGCTGACCTAGTAGTCTTTAACATACTATATATCTCATGTTTGAATTAGTTGTTATGTGGAAATCTCAAACACAAGCAAATTCTGATTTTGAGCTTAGTCAAATTTACTTTGTGTATCTTATTACTAAGTCACAAACTAGATTCTTGCTTCTTATCTGTCAAATTCTGATGTCAGTAAATCTTAAGGATGAACTACATGCTTGATAAGCCTCACTTATCTGAAGAAAAAAAAAATAAAAGAAAATTGAAGTCAGGTACTCCTTTGAGATCTAGAGTAATATATGTGAAAGGGAAGACCCAAGTGCATTGCTGGTATTAAGTAATATGCATTAGAAAAGCAAATAAATTTTTCTTGGTGACTTTTCACATTCTCTGATTACTGGAGAAATACTCTGATAATAGCATAAATTCTGATAGCAGTTGTGACTCACTTACACTGAGAAGCCACTGTAAAAAGAATGTCAAAAGATGCATAAAATGAGCACAAACAGTTGCGGTGGACTCTTGCATAAATTTGTTCTATAGTAGACTTCAAAATTAAAGACATATTTTAAGCACTTTTCTTAGTTATGCCTTACTTCTAAGATATACTGAAGTTTATCAGACTTTAATCATTTTCTGATCATTTGCAAATGCACACACTCTCACTCCATATGAATGATGAAAATTATTGTGGTGATTAAGTTGTTTTTGACAAACAGTTAAGTATTATTTGCATAAATTCTGAGGACAAGTTCTGATGGAAGTTCTGATGATTAAACTCTGAAGAAAACAAGTCAGTATTTGTGTGGAGAATTACAAAAATAGACATTCACTTTTTGAGTACAAAAGCCATATTCCGATGACTGTTAAGTTCTGATAATAGTCAAGTTCTGATGTAAATCCTGATGGAAACTCTGATGCTTATGTGGCATTATTTAATTACTTGGCTTATTTGATATTTACTGTAACGGTCTTATTTTATCAGAAAATAATTAAGTGAGATGGAAATAGTCATAATCATTTGGTTAGTGGGAAACGTGTTTGCCTTGACAACTGCATGTGCACAATAATTACTGCTTATTTCTCGTGCCCACTAACTACTGCTTTAACTATTTACTGGCTGACAGATGTAAAGTGTCTGTTTTTCTTCCAAAAAGAGCTGTTGAGTGGAGAGAGTATATATATGGGAGTTAAAAGATTTTACAATCTTTTACCTACTTTCTAATTCTTTTCTTATCTCTATTATTCTCTCTCTCTCTCTCTCTCTCTTTCTAATATTCTCTGAAGCTCTATTTTTTACAGACATTTTATCAAACACTTTGCAAACACACATTTTCTCACTTATTTCTCATAGAAATGGCACCAAAGGACATCATTTTCAATGGAGCCAAGTTTGTTCCTAATAACTATATGGCTATTCTTAACAAGGACGAAGCTCCATCAGATCTTCACTTCATACAAGACTTTCTCTCTCGAAGTGAGATTGGGTATGCTTTAACCCAACCAGAAGCACTCTCAGGAACTCAAGTATTGGAGTTTTGGAGGAGTGGTGTTTATGATGATGGTGGAAAAGATGGGTCCCCAAGTATTATCTTTACAACAGGGAGGATGAGCATGTGGTGACCTTGTCAACTGTTCGACAAGCACTACATTTGCCAGAAGATTGCACGTTCAATTCATCAGTTGAGGAGCCAGCTCTTCAACAAATGATGGAAAATCTGGGCTATGAAAAGTCTTTGGCAAAGCTGGGACAATTGAAGAGACCTCACATCAGGAGGGAGTGGAGTTTTTTCTTTGACTGTAATACAAAAGCTTTCGCCAACAAGTGCCCCAACTTTGATGCAATCCCAATCCTGAGTCAGCAAATTGGGTATGCTCTTATTAATCAAATTCATTTTAATTATGCCAATGTTGTGCTAGGATTTATTGGGGATAGGATGCAAGAGGACAGAAATACTATATATTTTGCTAGATTTTGCCAACTTCTTTATAGTTTCTGTAGTTCAGATAAGCCCCAACTAGCTAGTGAGTTGATTGAACCCTTTAAACTTGCTAAAAGGGCCTTTACTGACTTATTATCTACTGATAATAAAAAGACTGTACTAAGACCCCTCCAAATTCCTCAATCAGTCAAACAGGTCTTAGTAAATTCTGATCCAGACACCTATACTGCCATATATCCTGATGTACAACTATCCCAACCTCCATCAGCACCTACATAACCTACCACTTCTCAACCTCAAACTCAACCTACCATCAGAACATATTTCCAGCCAGCACAATCTCAACCACAACCATCTGCTACAACATCTAGATCCAAACCTTCAAGGGCAAAATTTGTTCCTAAATCTCCACCAAGGAGAAGAAGGAGGATTCTTCTAAGGGATGAATCTGATGAAGAAGAACAAGTCCAGGTTCCAGCATCAGAACCTGTGACAGTAGAAGCTGAAAAAGAAATTTTTCAGAAGGAGGTAGCAGCTGAAAAGGAAACTTTTCAAACAAAGGTAGAAGCTGAAAATGTAATTTTTCAGAAAGAAGATGAAGTTGGAGGTCCTGAAATATTGACAAGGAAAAGATCTGTAAATCCTGATACAGATCATATCTCTCCACCATCCAAGAGATCAAAGAAAAAGAGGGCAGGAAGGCATTTGGCACAACCTCCATCTGAGGATATTAATGAAGCTGAGGAAGGGGATCAGGAATCTCTGATCTCAAAGCCAATAGTAATTGAATCTTTGCCACCTCCAACTCAGGATGAAGACACTGTTCAGGATACAGTGATCACACCTCTTGTCTCTCCTATTCATGACAATGTTACAGTTGAAGATTCAGGGTTAAGTCCTGAAATTGACCTTCAAAGGCTGATAATTCCAAATGTGCTCTATCTGGAAGCTCCTCAAGGACATGTATCAACTCCAATTAATTCTCCATTAAATGCTGAGGTTCCTTCTATATCAGTTCAGGATCAGGATCCAGAATCTCCTATAGCCTCACACACTCTTGTGTTGTCAAAGAATGATGAGTTTTCTTCAAGTTCAGGAGATAGTGCTTCAGTAGATACTCCAGCTCCCATTCTTAGAAAGGAAGCATTAGCTCAAAAGTTTGTTGAAAAAGAAGCTCCTGTTCCTTGGGAAGAAACTCACAGAGGTGTTGAGTGGACCAAGAAGTAGAATGAATCTGATTTCATTCCAAGCTCAACAGTTCTCACAGAGCATATGTCAAAAGCTGATGAGTTGTTGTCAACCTCTGATTTCATGACTCAACTCAAGGTTACAGCTCTGAGTACCAGAAGTCTTCAAGGTCTACACTCTATTACTCATGCCAAGGTTGATAAACTACAGGAAAATGCTGATAAGCTTGACATGATGCTCAAGCTAGACAAGAACAGGTATATCAGACCTATTCATGAGAAAGTTGAAGCAATTGAGAAGGTTCAGGAATAGCAACAGACCCAACTGACTGAGGTCCTGGAGAATCAAGTCTCTCAACAAGCTCAACTGAATAAAATTCAATCTTTAGTAGAACTTCTTCTCTCTCTCCTACTATCAGATGAAGCCAAAAAGGGGGAGAAGGTAGTTAAGTCCAAATGCTCTAATGATCAAGTACTGAAGAAGAAAGATGATGATAAAGATGACCAGGGAAACCCTAGCAAGGGCAAGGGTCAAGGTCAAGGGCAAAACAACAAAGTTTCTTCAAGGAAACTAATTTCTGATGCTAGCAAATCTTCTATACAGAAGAAGACAAGTTCTGAAGCTGTAGATGCTCAAGCTCTGATAGCAAGTTCTGATGATCAAAATCTGATATCAAGTTCTGATATTCTGATTCAAGCTGAAAGTTAAGACTCTCAGAAGTTCTTGCAAACTCTGAAGCTAAAGGGAAAGCAGACTACTGTCTACTACAAAGATCCTAAAATTCAGACACTTGATGAAGAAATTGCTAGAAGACTATTTCTCAAGCATAATCCAGGAATGGATTTGGAAACACTCAAGGAGGAAGAAGCTAGATTTGCAGCTGAGAAGACAAATCTAAAGTCTAAAGCTTCTGATGCAAAGAAACCTCCAAGGCCTAAGGCAAAAGGCATTGTGATCAAGGAAAGGTAAAATTCTGAGGCTTCAAAGCCCAAGACAAGATCACAAGTTGATCCCAAGGATAAAGGGAAATGAAAGATTGATGAACCAACAAAGCCACAGGAGATGAAGATTCCTCAAATCCTGATGAAACCAGTGTGCAAAATGGTTCAAGTTTTTGATGATACAGCTGCTGAAGATGAAACTGTTCAAACTCTGAAAAGAAGGAAGATAACTGAAGAATCTAAAACAACCTCTGACACATCTCAAGTTGTTCAGAGTGAATAACAGCAAGCTACAGAAGAAACAACAAATCCTGATCAAGTCATCAAGATATCAACCTCTGACAATGCTCAAGTTGATTTGAACAAGATGACAATTGCTGACAAGAAGAAGCTGTTATGGAAGAAAGCTACTCTGGTGGAACCAAAGTCCAGTCTAATGATTAATCAACTTGCAACATTTGGGTTGAGAGCCAAACAAGCTAGAGATAGAGCTGGATTGGGTTCTAATGAAGAAAAGTTATACACAGGAGTAGAAGTTACTCTTAGAGATTCTTTCATGTTGACAGACAAACCATATGAACAAATCAAATAAAAGCACCTTGACAAAGTGTTGTCTGCTCAAATTGTGATGGATGCTCATGATAAAGATGATCTAAAAGAGAAATTGATTTTATTTCTCAATGAAGGAAGAATTTACAGACTAGCTGATACTGATGTACTAAAGAAGTCTGTCAAAGAGCTTCAACATATTCACTATCTTTTGGAAGTAAAATCTGATGTTACAAGAAGATGGTCAAAATATATTTTGAAGGCTATAAGAGATATTCTCAGAATCTCTGGTACAAAGGCTTCTCAATACACTCTAATGATTACTAAAGATGATGGAAGAGAAATTCCAATGAGGAAGAACTCTGCTAAAGTGGAAGTTATTCTGAAGGGAAAATGCTTATGTTACAATGAAGACTCTTTACATCCTAGAGTTATCAGACTTGGAGATAGTCTTGAAAGAACATCAATTCAAGCTCTCAGAACAGCCATTTATCAAATTGGTGACAGTAAAGATGAAGAACTGATGCAGGTCAAAGCACAGTTAGTTGAAGTTCTGAGAAAAGCTGAAGATAAGCTGGTAAAAGACTTTACAAGGAATCAATTTGGATTCAGATTGATCCAGTGATATTGGTAAACCTGCATGTACTATAAGTTGTAGTTAGTTGTCTAATTAAACTCTCATTGCATTTGTACTTAAATGTTTTTGACATCATCAAATCTATTAACTTGTATATTTTTCATAATTTACAAGTTGGGGGAGATTGTTAGATATATTTGAGATGTCATGTCTAATCTGATTTATGTTTAGTTTTCAGAACTTAACAACAAGACTTATCAGGACTTACTGAAATCAGATTATACAATCAAATCGATTTAGAACACAAGTAACAGTAATCAAGTATATTCAATATAATAAACTCTATTACAATAGAATAATTGTTCTCTCTCTCAGTGATGAACAATATCACTAAGAGCTGCTAGGTTATAATGTATAATCTTCTCGATAATGATAACATATATAGTGTAAACCCTAAGCTGTGTTTATATAGTACACAGTTACAAGATATCTTCTAATTGATATGTAATATAATTCTGTCTCCTAAAATATATCAATCAGATATCTTCAACAAGTCTTTTAGTCCTCTAACTCTTCATGCATATCTTCAATTGTTTTAGTCCAGATCTTCTCCTGTAAATCAGCCACATTCCTTATCTGAAGTCTTCCCGCACTTAAGTCCTGATATATATATCTTCTGACGCCTTAAGTTCTGATATTAAGTTCTGACAATACGGCTGATTTACAGGAGAAGATCTGGAATAAAACAATAGAAGATATGCATGAAGAGTTAGAGGACTAAAAGACTTGTAGAAGATATCTGATTGATATATTTTAGGAGACAGAATTATATTCTATATCAATTAGAAGATATCTTGTAACTGTGTACTATATAAACACAGCTTAGGGTTTACACTATATATGTTATCATTATCAAGAAGATTATACATTATAACCTAGCAGCTCTTAGTGATATTGTTCATCACTGAGAGAGAACAACTGTTCTATTGTAACAGAGTTTATTATATTGAATATACTTGATTACTGTTACTTGTGTTCTAAATCGATTTGATTGTATAAACACTATATTCAACCCCCTTCTACAGTGTTGTGTGACCTAACAAGTGGTATCAGAGCCTTTCTGTTAACACATATACAGTAAGATCCAAACAATCAAACATGTCTGAAGAAACACAAACTCCAACTAAACCCACCAAAACTCAAGATACTCAAAACACTCAAACCCACAGTCGATATGAGACTATTAGGGTTCCCATACTGAGACCATCTGAGTATCCCAAATGGAAAGTGAAGATGGCTATGTTTCTGGAAGCTACAGATCCAGAATACCTTGACAGAATTAATGAAGGACCACATAAGACTACCAAAATCAAAGACCCAATGTGTTGGAACAATTTTAAAAAAGTAGTCCCGTCCCACCATGTTGGGCTGGACCACTTCTGTTGCTATTTATTTTACTATTACTTTTTCTCCTCTTGCATATCTCTCAACTATTGCCTGCTTCCTTTATCGTCAAAAGATAATATTAACGTTATTATTGTAACGTTTATTTATAAATGGTAATATTCCTCTCCAATAAATACCAATTCTCCAACCCCTATTATTCACACTCCTTACTTCTAAAAAAATTATTAAAAGATGAATCTAAATAATCCCCCATCTTCAAATCAAAATTCAAATCCTCAAAATCCAAACCCTCAATTTTCATATCCAAATCTTTAATTTATAAACCCACAAAATTTAACTTTATATTCTCAAAATTAGAATTTTCAATACCAATTTTCACATTCTAAAAATTCTCAATTTCCATTTCCTCCGTTTTCAATCCACAATTTGAAACCCAACAAAAACCTATCAATATTCAAAATTCTACAGAAACGCAAGTCCCGACCTTTGGTCATGAAAATATTATTGATCTAAATGATGACTGTGAGAAAACTGAAGAGGTACGAGAAATTATTGGTCAGTGGAAGTGGGTTGAGGATAAACTTTTAATCAGTGCATGGTTGAATGTGTCAATTAATCCACTAATCGTTACTGATCAAAAATCCGAAGCATTTTGGGACTGAATTCATCAATATTGTGAAGAATATAATACTGGTGTCATTAAGAGAGCAGTTGTGAAAATCAAAAAAATGTGGCAATGAATAAATGAAGGTGCTCAGAAATTTGGATCGTGTTACGATGAGGCTCAGCGTAATATCGGAAGCGGTTCAAACTTCGACAACATAATACAAGAAGCTCATGTACTTCATTTAAGATATTACAAGAAGAAGTCTAATTTTGAGGGTCATTGAAGTGAGCTTCGTAGACATCCCAAATGGAGAAAACCTGCAACTAGTGCAATTTCTAAAAGAACTTACTCATCAGAGGGAAATAATGATACACCAACATCTGATGATTGTGAACCGGTTTGTCCTAAAGGTACAAAAGCAGCTAAAAGGAAGGGAAATCGGAAGGCAACAACTGCAGAAGTTGAACAGTGTGAATCTTTACAAGTTACTGACTTGAGAAAAAATGAACATAATGGATATAATAATGACTCGAGCTCTTTCATAAAATATATGGATAGAGCTCAACATCCACTCCTTGAAAAAGTATTTACAGAAACCATGAAGCAGGTCATCATCGTCTAGTGAATGATTATTTTTCACCAAATTAAGTATATCCGAAAAATATATTTTGATGAAGATTTCGCATAGGAAGACATGTCTTTCTTCGTATTGTGGATATTGTTTCAAATTTTGATTCATACTTTCACCAGAGGATTGATGCAGTAGGAAGAAAAGGTTTATCACCTTTACAAAAATGTACTGCGGTAATGCGTATGTTAGGGTGCGGTGTATCTGCCGATGCTGGTGATGATTATGTTCGTGTTGGAGAGAGTACTGCGGTTGAATACTTGAAGAAATTCATGTCCAATGTAATTACGATATTTGAGGGTGAATACTTACGAATGCCGAACTCAAATGACATGCAACGCCTATTACAGATGGGTGAGGCTCGTGGCTTTCCTGGTATGATGAGCAACATTGATTGCCTGCACTGGTAATGGAAAAATTGTCCAAAAACATGGAAAGGAATGTTCATGAGTGGTCATAAAGGAGTTGCAATAATTATATTGGAAGCGGTTGCTTCATCTGATCTATGGATATGTCATGTATTTTTTGGAGTTGCTGGATCAAATAATGACATAAATGTTTTAGATCGGTCACTAGTATTTGATGATGTGCTACAAGGTCGTGCTCCAGAGGTAAATTATACTATCAATGGAAATAATTATAATATGGAATATTACTTAACAGATGGAATATATCCTGAACGGGCAACATTCGTTAAAACAATACCACGTCCACAAGGTGAGAAAAGAAAGTTATTTTAAAAATATCAAGAAAGCCAATAAAAAGATGTTGAACGAGAGTTTGGTGTGTTACAATCTCGTTTTATAATTGTACGTGGTCCAGCACGCTTTTGGGACAAAGCAGATCTTGGGAGAATTATGAAGGCATGCATAATATGATTGTTGAAGATGAAAGGGACACATTGTTGGGTTTTAACCATCACACAATAAAACAATTTTACACATATAAAATCCAAGTGAAAGCATATAAACTGTGATTAAAAACATATGGGATCGATTTCTAACCTTTAAAAGAGATCCAAAACAACGAGCGGAGATCCTTAGCAGCTGCTCCTCAAGTGTGAAGCACTCCACCGGTATCCACCAAGAAAACGATGCAAAAGGAGGAGGAGGAGGTGGAGAGAATTAGGGTTTTTGTAATTTTTAGGATGAGGCAAAAACAGGGTTTATAATAGTATATTTATAGGCAAAATTTTCAGCTGAAATTTTTCCATAAAATATTATTATTATTAACCCTTTATTATTCTCACTAATAATTAAAACACCTTTTAATTATTAATCCTTTTTCTAAACACTTTAGAAATAATTCTCTCTCTTGATTTAATTTCCAAAAAATTAAATTCTTAATTAATAATATTAAGAACTTTTTCTTAATTAATTTATAATCAATTAAATCTCATTTAATCAATTATTAAATTTGCCAATTAATTATTTATTTCATAAATAAATAATTATCAGCCATAATTAATTCCTCCATCATTAAATCATTCTCTTTTATGGTGTGACCCTATAGGTTCAATATTAAGCCGGTAGTAGATTTAAATAATAATAAAACTATTTTATCATTATTTATATAAATTCTCTAATTTATTAAATATGATTAATTAATTAATCATATTTATTCTACATCGTGAGGGATACTTCTCAACATATCGCGACTATCCGGATAATACGAATTCACTGCTTAGAATACCAAGAACCTATTCAGTGAATAGTTACCGTACAATTAATTCCTTCTACCCTACAATGTCACGATTAAATACAAGGTATGGATCTTGTGTCAAGCCTATCTAATTTAATCATTTGCTTTCCCATTTACTATGCTTAGTTCTATGTAAATTAGAAACTCCTTTCTAATTTCATTCACTCTGGCCAGAGATTCCTGAACTAGCATAAGTGGATCAGCCTTGAATATTCTATTCCTTCACTAGAAGGGGTAGATCCTTTATTGATCATACAATATCTTCGTGTACAAATTCCTATACCCAGTAGAGCCCTAATAATTGTCCCTGGAGACTAAGAACTAAACCAAAGCATAGTTCAGTGTACACAAGATGACTATGATGACCTCAAGTCTATGGATACTTGTACAACTATCACTATGTGAACAACTGCTGACACGTGAGTGAACTCCATCAGTTGTTCAGCTGTGCGAGTCATGTTCAGTGAACTTATTCTATAATAAGCACCTACATACTAGCTATAGTGTCACCACACAAATGTCTATGAGAACAAACATCCTTCATAATGAAGCAATTATAGTATGTACCGATCTTTGTGGATTATTAATTACCAGTTAGTAATCCTACGACCAGGAACTATTTAAGTTTAGAGTTATCATCTTTTAGATCTCACTATTATGATCTCATCATAATCCATAAAAAGCTTTACTATAAACTATGGTATATCTTATTTAAACACTTAAATAGATAGAGCCCGTAATAAAAACAAAACAAGTCTTTTATTAATATCAATGAAATCAAAACAGATTACATAAAAGTTATTCCTAAATCCTCATACATGATTGGACTTAGGACATATCTCTTTCAATCTCCCAATTGTACTAAAGCCAATCACTCTGGTATCTAATACCCATCTTGTCTTTATGATGATCAAAGTGACTTTCAGAAAGTGGCTTTGTGAGTGGGTCTGCTATGTTGTTATGTATATCAACTCTCTTTCAATACAATACAAGAAATGTTACCGCGCTCCCACTAACCCTTTTGTAGACACATAGTTCATCTACGTTTTTGATAAAACCAAACTCTTTGATTGTCTCATCAAAACGGATGTTCCATCTACGAGAAGCTTGCTTTAAACCACATATGGTTCGCAGCAGCTTACACACTAGGTTTTCATTTCCCTTGGAAAGAAAACCCTCTGGCTGTGTCATATACACATCCTCTTCAAGTTTCCCATTGAGGAAGGCCGTTTTCACGTCCATTTGCCAGATCTCATAGTCATAGTAAGCAGCAATCGCAAGCAAAATCCGAATTGATTTTAACAGGGCTATAGGTAAAAGTTTCATCAAAGTCAATCCCTTGCCTTTATTTGAATCCTTTTGCCACGAGCCTGGCCTTATAGGTCTCCACCTGGCCATCTGCTATAATCTTTCTTTTATATACCGTATACATAGATTCCATTTCAGATTTCATGGCACTATGCCATTTCTCTGAGTCAACACTACTCATAGCCTCATTATAGGTCACAGGGTCGTCATCATCAATGATTGACAACTCATTGCCATTCTCAATGACAAGGCCATAATACCTCTCAGGTTGGCGAGACACTCTCCCTGTTCTACGAATGGGCTGTTCCACAGAAGGTTGTTCAGTCTGAACAGGTGTTTCCACTTGATCCGTAGTAGTTTGTGCTTCTTGAACTTCATAAAGTTCAATTTTGTTCCCACTGTTTCCTTCAAGGATAAACTCCTTTTCCAAGAAGGTAGCATGTCTGGAGACAAACACCCGATGATCGGTGTAAAAGTAATACCCTAAAGTCTCTTTAGGATATCCCACATAACCTCGTAGGAATACTGGAAGGTTCGTATAGCTCATCATGGACCGAACCATGTCTAACAAAGTTCGATTTCTCCTTTCAGATACCCCATTCAACTGTGGAGTATATGGAGGAGTCCACTGGAAGACTATACCATTTTCTTTGAGATAATCCAGAAACTCTCCATTCAAGTATTCACCACCTCGATCTGATCGAAGAGTTATAATACTATGTTTGGTTTGTTTCTCCACTTCATACTTATATTCTTTGAACTTTTCAAAGGCTTCAGACTTGTGTTTCATCAAACACATATCCGAATCTAGATTGATCATCTATGAAAGTAATGAAGTATGAAAATCCACCCATGGCTTGCGTAGACATTGGTCCACATATATCTGTGTGTACCAATCCTAGCAAATTTGCAGCCCTCTCTCCATGTCCACTAAATGGAGATTTGGTCATTTAACCCCATAGACAAGACTCGCATGTAGGATATGATTCAAAATCAAAAGGGGTCAAGTAACCCTTCCTTATGCAATGTCCGCAGTCTATTTTCACTAATATGACCAAGTCTACAATGCCACAATAAAGTGAGATTTTCATCATCCCTTTCCTTTTATTAGTTTGTTCAATCTGAAGTAAATTATGTTCTACGTCACATACATACAAACCATTATTTAAAGTACCACGTCCATAAAGAATATTATCTCTAAGAATAGAACATTCATTATTCTCAATAATAAACGAAAATCCAGCCAAGTCTAATATAGGAATAGAAATAATATTCCTCACAATCGAGGGAACAAAATAACAATTATTTAAAACAATAGTCTTGCCCGTAGGCATATGTAAATGAAATGATTCTACATCTTCAGCAGCAACTCTTGCTCCATTTCCCATCAGTAGAATCACCTCCTCTTCCTCAAGAGTCCTACTTCTCCTTAGTCCCTGCAACGAATTGTAGATTTGAGAACCACAGGAGGTATCTAATACCCAAGTAGAAATTTGATTTAATGACATATTCACTTCTATCATGAACATACCTGAATCAGAAGCGGTAGTCTCACTACCCTTCTTCTTCTTCAATTCTGCAAGGTAAACCTTGCAGTTCCTCTTCCAGTGCCCCACCTTGTTACAGTGAAAGCAAACAACTTTGCTCTTGGGGTCTTCAGCTTTTGGTGGAACCGGCTTTTCCTCACCTACTTTCTTCTTCTTGGAAGGGTTCTTCTTCCTTTTCTTAGGATTGGAACCTTCATAAATTAGATGAACAGAACTCTTCTTAGGGGAAAAATTTGATTCCGCATTCTTCAACATGTTGTGGAGTTCAGGCAGGCTGACATCCAACTTATTCATGTGAAAGTTTACAACAAACTGCGAGAACGAACTCGGAAGTGATTGCAAGACCAAGTCTTGGCTCAGCTCCCCATCCATGGCAAAACCAAGTTGTCCAAGACATTCAATCAAACTGATCATCTTAAGTACATGGTCATTCACAAATGATCCCTCAGACATCCTACAACCGAACAGCTCCTTCGATATCTCATATCGAGTTGTCCTCCCTGCCACATCATACAACTCTTGTAGATGCATAAGGATAGTGTAAGCATTCATATGCTCATGTTGCTTCTGTAGCTCAATGTTCATGGAAGCTAGCATGATGCATTGAACAACATTTGCATCATCTATCCACTTACGATACACAACATGTTCATCATTATGCGCATCGCTAGCAGGTTCAGTAGGCTTAGGTGAGTCAAGCACATATTCCAGCTTCTCAACCCTAATAACAATTCTCAAGTTTTGAAGCCAGTCAGCAAAATTAGTACCACTCAACTTGTGAGCATATAGTATGCTCCTAAGTGATAGTGCAGAAGACATAACGTATATAGTAAATCTGTAAATGATAAACACATAACAACACTTAGCAAATATTCAATTTCATTTCAAAACACTATATGAATCGGGTCTTTATTCATAAGTGGCTCCCACTAGTTTATCTAATTTATTCAACCCCCTAAGTGAAAAATTAAGCATTCATAATGCTAGTGGGAATAGGGCTCCTACATTCCATCATACAACCTCGGCTGTAGCCCGAACCGCCATGTAATGTTCAATAGGCAGACAACTCTTGTCAATTACATCTTATGTTATTCCCTAATCAAACTTTAGCCTCTTGAATAATTGAGTCACGGCTGTGGCACGACAAACTCAATATTCTAAGTCAAGTTTAACCCAACATTTCGTACAATTGAATCAGTCTCCAACGGCCCACGACTGTGGCACGTACCGACCTTTAGATTCTTATTCAATGTACACATCTCTATGTAATAGACAAGTATTTCTTATTTCAAAATTAAAGCCCTCGGCTGTAACACGAAACGACAATGATTTAAAAATAAGAACCACTTTCTATCATGTTGGAAGGCTATGACCGACACAAGCCCGTTGTGTCATTGGCCAATTACTACTTGATATTATTTAATTTTAGAGGGATTATATTATGTTACAATCATAATCATATTATAAAGAGATTCTTCCTTTTAAATTAAATATTTCAAATCAATAATCGATAATCAGATGATTCCCAGATCGGGTGGAACATTGTCAAGAGGCGTCACTTAATAACCCTTTCTTACAGATAGAAATCTGTTGTTGACAGAATCATCCTTTCTCTCAATATTGAAAATTCATATTCAATTACGTGTTTCATAAACACAAGAATCTCATGATCGTATTCATAATATTTATATTAAGGTCATGAAACAATTTCACTATACTAGATTGTCTAACAAACGCCTTATGTTAATTAAGTTCACCTAAATCTATCATCGCATGATAAACTAAGCATATATCACATATATAATCATGAATAAACGTCAAGGTAGGCATGTTAAATCATGTAGCATATTGGTCTAAGAATTATACATCTCTATGTATCACATGAGACATTTAAAAGCAGTTAAAACAGTTAAAAACAACTTTAAAACACTTTCGGAAATATAAAAAGTTCAAAAATTTTATATAAACTAAAATTTGATCACTCCATTAGATCCGTCTCGGAAAAACGAATCCAACGATATATTGCACGCCCAAAACGGAGTTACAAAACTTCCAAAAAATCAAATTTAATGTGGACAGACGGGCTGTAACGCATTACAGGAACGCGTTACAAGCGCTGTAACGCATTCCGGTAATGCGTTACAACACTGTTAGGCCATTAACGGGTGTAACGCATTCCGTGAATGCGCAACAGTGTGTAACGCATTCCCGGAATGCGCCACACCCTCCCGCGCGCGCGTGCGCTATACGCGCCTGCAGCTGCCGCCGCCTGACAGCTTCTGCCGTGTCTGTCATTCTCTGTACCTTTTCATTCCGTGCCGTTCATACTTCACACAACAGCACATATCATGTGCTTTCCTTTTTCAACATCAGCATAAACATATATATATATATATACTACAGATTATATATATATATATATATATATTTAATTACGAATTTTAACTAAAACAACTTCAAAAATTCATAATAAATAATCCATATATCATAAAATTATGAGAAAAATACCCAGACGATCTACAACACTTGTAGAACCCAGATCTACAGTCAAAATAATTTTTAGAAACGATTTCTCATCAGTCATAATTAATTCATGATATAACTTGTACAAATCATAATTAATTCATACAAGCACATAAAATTCTGAAATTTTTACCACAGATCTATATGCATACAACCTATGCTCTGATACCAATATTGGATTTTAATCATCACGGAAGCATGGTAAAACAATTTTACACATATAAAATCCAAGTGAAAGCATATAAACTGTGATTAAAAACATATGGGATCGATTTCTAACCTTTAAACGCGATCCAAAACAACGAGCGGAGATCCTTAGCAGCTGCTCCTCAAGTGTAAAGCACTCCACCGGTATCCACCAAGAAAATGATGCAAAAGGAGGAGGAGGAGGTGGAGAGAATTAGGGTTTTTGTAATTTTTAGGATGAGGCAAAAATAAGATTTATAATAGTATATTTATAGGAAAAAATTTCAGCTGAAATTTTCTCATAAAATATTATTATTATTAACCCTTTATTATTCTCACTAATAATTAAAACACCTTTTAATTATTAATCCTTTTTCTAAACACTTTAGAAATAATTCTTTCTCATGATTTAATTTCCAAAAAATTAAATTCTTAATTAATAATATTAAGAAATTTTTCTTAATTAATTTATAATCAATTAAATCTCATTTAATCAATTATTAAATTTTCCAATTAATTATTTATTTCATAAATAAATAATTATCAGCCATTATTAATTAATTCCTCCATCATTAAATCATTCTCTTTTATGGTGTGACCCTGTAGGTTCAATATTAAGCCGGTAGTAGAAACAAATAATAATAAAACTATTTTATCATTATTTATATAAATTCTCTAATTTATTAAATATGATTAATTAATCATATTTATTCTACATGGTGAGGGATACTTCTCAACATATCGCGACTATCCGGATAATACGAATTCACTGCTTAGAATACCAAGAACTTATTCAGTGAATAGTTACCGTACAATTAATTCCTTCTACCCTACAATGTCATGATTAAATACAATGCATGGATCTTGTGTCAAGCCTATCTAATTTAATCATTTGCTTTCCCATTTACTATGCTTAGTTCTATGTAAATTAGAAACTCCTTTCTAATTTCATTCACTCTGGCCAGAGATTCCTGAACTAGCATAAGTGGATCATCCTTGAATATTCTCTTCCTTCACTGGAAGGGGTAGATCCTTTATTGATCATACACTATCTTCGTGTACAAATTCCTATACCCAGTAGAGCCCTAATAATTGTCCCTGAAGACTAAGAACTAAACCAAAGCATAGTTCAGTGTACACAAGATGACTATGATGACCTCAAGTCTATGGATACTTGTACAACTATCACTATGTGAACAACTGCTGACACGTGAGTGAACTCCATCAGTTGTTCAGCTGTGCGAGTCATGTTCAGTGAACTTATTCTATAATAAGCACCTACATACTAGCTATAGTGTCACCACACAAATGTCTATGAGAACAGACATCCTTCATAATGAAGCAAGCATAGTATGTACCGATCTTTGCGGATTACTAGTTACCAGTTGGTAATCCTACGACCAGGAACTGTTTAAGTTTAGAGTTATCATCTTTTAGGTCTCACTATTATGATCTCATCATAATCCATAGAAAGCTTTACTCTAAACTATGGTATATCTTATTTAAAAACTTAAATAGATGGAGCCCGTAATAAAAATAAAACAAGTCTTTTATTAATATTAATGAAATCAAAACAGATTACATAAAAGTTATTCCTAAATCCTCATACATGATTGGACTTAGGACATATCTCTTTCACACATATGCCACTCGATTTGGTCCATTACCGACTTACTCGATTGGTCCATTACCAACTTATGATGATGCAGCAAATGGCTTATCACAACCAAACTTAGGTGAAGAACCTTTTATGCCGTAAGAAATATATATTCAAAATAGTACACAGTTGCGAGACAGACAAACACATTGTGAGCTACAAAATGACTTTGTTGAACATATCTCGCAGTTCCACAATAATCATTAATTTTTTATATATTGTGACGTTTAAATTTAATATTTTCTCATGTGTTATCTTTTTAATTCATATTTTTTTGATAATATGATACATTTAAATTAAGGGTTTTTTATTTTAACAATATTTTCAATTCACTTTATTTTGATTATTAGAATTTGAAAATTATAAAATAAAATTAAAAATTTAAATGTAAAATCTTTTTATTATATATATAATATAAAAAAATATAATATGTCTTTTTTATATTACTACTTTACAAGATTGGCAGGGATGCATGTGCATTTAGTTACATATATAAAATAGTGGGTCCCGCATTATTTTGGCAGTTGGGCACAAGCATTGTAAGGTTTTTGGCCATTTATTCAATTAAGCCACTTTTGTATTGTTGTTAGGAATATATGTACATTAGTTTGATGATATGTTTAAACAAAACACTTAAGTAGAAATCTAGTGTTTGTAGCCTCAACGGATAAGACCACTTTGGCTATCCGTTGATGGTGTAACTTTACTTAGAAATAAGTCTAGTTTTGTAGCACATTTCAGTCTCTGTATTTGAGATATAATTCTTAGAAGTTGTGGGAAATTATAAGTCAAGTTGACTACTAGAGGATATGCAAATAGGAGGGCCAATTATAAATATTTCATGCCTTGTAATTTTGTATAAGTGAAGTGGTATCAACTGATAATTTAAAGGCCTTCAACGGATGAGAAACAAAGCTTCAACGGATGTCTCTAAAGCTTCAACGGATAACGTTCGTCAACGGATAAAGCTTCAACTGCTAAAGCATCAACGGATAAAGCATCAACGGATAAGAGTGTCAATAAAGCCATCAACGGATGAAAGCGTCAACGGATACTCAGTTGCATAGCAGTTGAAAGTAACAGTTTCTAAAGCTGACAGAGACACATGGGTTGACAGAGACAACTGGAATGTGGTAGCCCCTTTGAGGGACAGTAGAAAAAGCAGCCATTTTATTCTGGTACAAAAGGGAAATAGTCAACGGATATTCCAATATTGTACTGGATAGAAATGGAGTAGAAACAAGTGGAGAACTTATTTTTTATTGTACTTTATCTTTGTCTTCACTTGTAAAACTTGGTAGTATATAAACCAAGTTGCAGCTAGTAATTAGAGAAGAATTTTCCAGAGCTGTTTAGAAAAACCTTGAGAGAAAATCATCTAGTTTGTACTAGGACGCAGCTGTGATCAATTCTTTGTATCACAGATTTTTCTAAATACCATATCTGGTGGAACAACAAATCCTCCAGAAAAGTTTTTAAGGTCTTTGTGTTATTTACATTTGTGTTCTTGAATATAAATATGTCTGCACTAGCTTAAAGCAATTCACACACATTTGTATTGTATTCACTTAGCCTTAAAACTGCTCAAAACTTGAAAAAGTTTTGAGATTTACATTCAACCCCCCTTATGTAAATCTCATTGTTAGTTCTTTATAAACAACAATTGGTATCAGAGCATGCTCTTGACACACAAAGAGTTTAAAGATCTTGGAAGCTAACAAAGATGAGCAAGAAGTATATTGGTGTAAAGATCCCAGTTCTTGACAAAGAAAGTTATCACCACTGGAAGGTGAAAATGCACCTTCATCTTCTCTCCCAAGATGAAGGTTATGTCAACTACATAGAGAATGGTCCTCACATTCCCCACAAGGTAGCCACAGTTGCTACAGCCACAGTTGCTGTTGGCCAATCCATTCCTAAGCCTTGAGCAGAATGGACAATGGAAGATACTGAAGAAGTCCACAAGGACAAGAAGGCCATGAACATTTTGTTTAATGGCCTGGATAAAGACATGTTTGATAATGTGATCAATTGTACAACTGCCAAAGAGGTTTGGGACACAGTTCAGTTACTGTGTGAAGGTACAGAATAAGTAAGAGAGAACAAGATGCAACTTCTCATTCAACAGTATGAGTATTTTCATTTTGAAGAAAATGAATCTTTAAATGACACATTCAATAGATTCCAAAAGCTGTTGAATGGATTGAAGCTGTATGGTAGAGTGTACCAGGTGAAGGACTCAAATCTTAAATTTTTAAGATCCTTGCCAAAGGAATGGAAACCCATGACTGTTTCCTTGAGAAATTCTCAAGATTACAAGGACTTCACTCTTGAAAGATTATATGGAATTTTGAAGACCTATGAACTTGAGTTAGAACATGATGAGGTGTTGGAAAAGGGAAGAAAGAAAGGAGGATCAGTTGCTTTTGTAGCTGAAAATGAAAAAGAAGAATGCAGACAAGAGACTGTGAGATCAACATCAAGCTTCAAGGTTGGTGTAAGCAAGCAAGAATCTAGCAAGGGAAAGGAAGTAGCTGTTGACATTGAGGACAACTCCAGTCAAGATGACTCTGATGGAATTGATGAGCATCTTGCATTCCTGTTCAGGAGATTTGCAAAGATAAAATTCAGGAAAAATACTAGAGCCACTAAACCATACAAGAGCATGGTTGACAAGTCCAAATTCAAATGTTATAACTGTGGCATAAGTGGACACTTTGCAAGTGAGTGCAGAAAGCTAACTTCTGAAAAGAAGAAATTTGAGCAAGTGGATTACAAAAAGAAATATTTTGAACTGCTCAAGCAAAAGGAAAGGGCTTTCATCACTCAGGAAAAAGACTGGGCAGCTGATGGAGCTGAAGAGGATGAAGATGTGGAATATGTCAACTTGGCTCTCATGGCTAATTCTGAAGAAAATGAAGTTAGTTCATCTAGCAACCAGGTAATCACTACTGATGTATCACAGCTTACTAAAGAAGAATGCAATGATGCTATCAATGACATGTCTACTGAATTGTATCATTTGTGCGTGTCTCTTAAATCTCTTGCTAAAGAAAATAGTAGGATTAAAGAGAACAATTTGTTTTTAAGTGATAGAAATGCTGTGCTAGAAAGTAAGTTGATTGACCTAGAGAAAATGAAATTGTATTGTCTATCTGTTGAAAGTGAACTA
Source organism: Apium graveolens (assembly GCF_009905375.1). NCBI lineage: Eukaryota > Viridiplantae > Streptophyta > Magnoliopsida > Apiales > Apiaceae > Apium > Apium graveolens. The sequence goes on along the minus strand of NC_133648.1, from coordinate 242,163,153 downwards.
GCTGAATCTGTTAAGAAAGTAGAGATACTTTCTAAACAATTAGAGAGAGAGCAAGAGGTGATTAAAGCCTGGAAAACATCTAGGGATGTTAGTGCTCAAATTTCCAAGGTTCAAGGAATTGAATCATTCTGTGAGAATGCCTGGGAGAAAAACAAAAAGAAAATAGATTTAATTGATGGATTATCAATGGATGTGGAATCAACGGATGATGAAAGTCATCCGTTGAAGGAAGAAAAAGACCACCTGTTGAAAGCTCATCAATTAAAATATGCAAATGATTCTAAAAGAGATAATCTGAAAAATCTCAAAAAGAAGTTTGGTTCAACTTCCAAGAACTTTATCAAGGAGGAAGCTAGAACATCCAAAGATGCTAGTAAGGTGAATATATGGCACATGACTTTAGAACAGTTGAAGAATAGGCTTAAGTTGGTTGAGGATAAAAAGGAAACCAAAAGAAAATCTAATAGAAATGGGAAGGTAGGGATTAACAAACATAACAATTACATACCTGATAAGTATGCTCCCAGAAAAATTTGTGTGCATTGTAGTAGTGTTAATCATCTATCTGCTAATTGCAAATCTGTTAAGAATGCTCCCATGCCTTTAACCTCTGCCATGCCTAACATGTCTATGTCACCTATGAATGTCATGCCTGTTTTGTCTCAACAGAATCCTTATGCACATTTTGCAAACATGCCATATGTTAATAATCCTTATTTTTCTGCATTTAGTATGCCTCAAATGCCATACAATATGCCTATGTGGAATAACTTGTTTGCACAATCCATGCCTTATCAAATTCAACCAAATGTGCTAAATAATTCTGTGACTAATCCTACACTTCAACCATCTACATCTGAGACTAAGGTTGACTCAAAGTTGCCTAAGTCAAAAGGTGCAGTAAGTATGAAGTCTAGGAAAAAGACTAACAAGACAGGACCCAAGGAAACCTGGGTACCAAAATCAACTTGATTTGATTTTGTTGTGTGCGGGGAAAAAGAAGGAATCTATGGTACTTGGACAGTGGTTGTTCAAGGCACATGACAGGAGATTTCACCCTGCTCACAGAGTTTAAGGTGAGAGCTGGCCCTAGCATAACCTTTAGAGATGACAACAAAGGGTTCACTATGGGATATGGCTTGTTTTCAACAGAAAATGTCATCATTGATGAAGTTGCATTAGTTGATGGTCTCAAACACAATCTACCGAGCATCAGTCAACTATGTGACAGAGGGAATAATGTTTCCTTCAATTCTGAAGCCTGTGTTGTCACCAGTATGAAGGACAACAAAGTGGTTCTAACTGGAGTTAGAAAAGGAAATGTGTACTTGGTTGACTTCAACTCTACAGATGCAGAATCGATCACTTGTCTTTTCAGCAAAGCAAGTCAAGAGGAAAGTTGGCTATGGCACAAGAAGCTATCCCATTTGAATTTCAAGACAATGAATGATCTAGTCAAGAAGGACTTAGTTAGAGGAATCCCTCTAGTTGAATTTTCAAAGGATGGTCTGTGTGATGCTTGCCAGAAAGGTAAACAAAGGAAAACATCATTCAAAAAGAAGCTTGAAACAACAATTGATGAACCACTACAGCTATTGCATATGGATTTATTTGGACCAGTCAATGTATTGTCAATTGCAAGGAAAAGATATTGTTTAGTGATTGTAGATGATTTCTCCAAGTTTTCATGGACATACTTTCTTGGATCAAAGGATGAAGCAAGTAAAATCATTATCAATCACATAAGACAAGTCAACAATCATCCTGACTTGAAGGTTAGGAATATCAGGAGTGACAATGGAACTGAGTTCAAGAATTCCACAATGAGGCTGTTCTGTGAAGAAAATGGAATCATGCATGAGTTCTCAGCTCCAAGAACACTACAACAAAATGGTGTAGTTGAAAGAAAGAACAGATCCTTGATTGAAGCTGCTAGAACAATGCTTGAAGAATCAAAGCTACCAACATATTTCTGGGCTGAAGCTGTTAATTGTGCTTGTTACACTCAGAATATCTCTTTGATCAATCAAGCTAAAGGCATGACTCATTATCAGTTGTTCAAGAGAAGAAAACCAACTCTAAACTTTCTTCATATCTTTGGTTGTAAATGCTTTATTTTAAGGAATCAACCTGACCACAAAGGGAAGTTTGATGCAAAGGCTGATGAAGGAATATTTGTTGGTTATTCAGCTGGAAAATCATATAGGGTCTACAATCTAAGAACCAACATTGTTATGGAATCTGTACATGTTGTGTTTGATGATAAAAAGATTGATGGACTAACAGATGAGGGACACTATGAAGGACTCAAATTTGACAATATTGAGATATATTGTGATGATAGTGAAGATGAGAATGGTGGAGATGACACTTCAAAAAGGATTCAAAATTTGCCTTTGGATAATGCACAAAATACTGCATCTGTTGAAAGTCATAATTCTGCATCCGTTGATAGAGGCAATGCAGTATCTGTTACGACCGGCATTTTGTATAATATTATTTGTGAGCTTTGTATAATATTAGAGCCGTATGTAAATATACTTAATGATAGTACGTTGTGTGAATGAAAATTTCTGCATTACAAATTGCTTTATGTAGAATATGATTTTTCAAAGTAAAAGTTTATTTATTTCCCTTATTTTTGACTTATAAGGAATATTCTAAACCTTGGAAGAATTTTCTTTTAAAAGTTATTTCATTCACAAATTTCAAAAGTGATCTTATAAAATTTCTAAAAATCCAAGTTATTTTATGGCATAAATTTTATAATTTTTGAACTTGTATTTTATTTTATAAAAATAAATCTTTAAAAATTTATTTGTTGTAATTAGCAATTTACATGGAAGCCCTTGCATGCAAATCACTCTTCTATTCTACCAAAGGGCAAAGGAGACCTTTCCAACCCCACTAACTCAATTATTGCTAACCAAATTACCACACTAACCTTGCATGCAAAATGGCCTAACTTTAGCTAGAGGTCATTTTTGTATATTCTCACTTCCACTCATTCTTTTGTCAATCCAAAAGCATAAAACCAAAAACAAAGTGGGAGAAGTCATTTCACTCACTCCACACTCCAACACACCTCTTTTTTCTCTCCTCCCCCTCCCTCCCTTTTGCTCTCGGCCGAACCACATTTCCCCCACTCCCTTCCATTTTTCATTCCATTTCTCATCTTCCCTAGTGTAATTCTTTCACCTACATTTATTTTATATACTTCCCAAGAGTTTTGTGACTTGGAAGATGAAGTTTCATGGTTGCATGTGTAGTTTTGTGTGATCTCCAAAGAGAAACTCTTGATTCTTGTGAATTCAAGAGCTCTCTATGAGATACATTTTATATATGTGTTATCTAAGTGTTTTATGGAGAAACCATGCTTTAAAAACCTTTGCATGCTACTGAAATTTCATTATATAATCATGTTTAGCCATGCATGCTAGTTTTAAGATGTTAATATGATGATCAACCATGTTGTGCATGCTACTCTTTTGAAAATCATGTTTTTATGTTTATAAAATCTATAAATTCGAAATATTTGTACTTGAGATAGATTATTTCCATGATATATTTCTTATTAATAGATAAGAGAAGATATATTTCATAATTATTAAGGTTGGGTAATATGTTCAAGTCGAAATTTCAAGAATTTAAACTCTATGTTTTAGCCGAAACTTTGTTAAGTATTTTCCATGAGTTGCATATTGTGTTTTTATTTGCATGTAAGTGTTCTAGGGCATGGATGATCTCCACTCCTATTCAGGCACTATTTTAGGATGTTGATGCACTAGGTTTGCTTTGGTAAAGCTTGGATGTTTGGTTAATAGGTGGGAATTAAGGTGGAAAGGGTTTGGTTAGTGTTTACATTTTTGCAGAATTGTTGTATTAGTTTGTGGGGAAGTTTTGATTGGGAAATTGTTGTGCACTTTGAGGCCCAAGCCACCAGACGCTAGCACAAGGAGTATATAATAGGTTTTAGGTGTTTTTTGGAGGTTTGTAAGATGTTTGGTTAGGTGCATGAGTGGAATCACAAAATCTGTCCAGCAGGGGACAATTTTGTTGCAACTTTGAAATAAGAAGTTTTGACCATGTCATAGATAGGCCCTCATTAGGCCCTGTTGGGCCTTAGTTAGAGAGAGTGTCAGAGGAGTTTTTCCAGCCATAGTTAATAGGATTTGAGTTAGAATAATGTGTCACAAGTTAGTTCAAGTCAGGACCTTTTCTGCCCAGAAAAACAGGGGAACCTTGGACTTTAAGCTTAGGCCTAGGGAGGCCCAAGCTAGGCCCTTGAGCCACATCAAGTTTGAGAGTTGCCTTATGATCAGAAGAGTGTAGTTTAGAAGTTTTGGAGGTAAACTTGTAGGGTAAGAGTGTCTAATGCACTCAAGAAACCATAGATGTCATTCTGAAATTTACCTTAGTAAGCACCTTCACTTACCACGTAGTTTTAGAGCACTTATGAGTAAGGCCTAGGTTGACTATTATAGTTACAAGACAACATAAATCCATTAGAGTAAAAGGCCCAAGTTAGGGTCCATAGGATTTGGATGGTTTAGTAAAGGCACATCGATTTAGGAGGTCAGAATTTGGAAGACTTTGTCTAGTTTAGCGATCAAGTGACTTAAGTTGTGGAGCGAGATCATCCAAGCCTAGTGTTGCATTATGGTATGTGTGTGATATTATTTGGTATTAAAATATGATATGTGAGTGCGGCTATGTTTACTATTGTATTTATAAGGTGATTATAAATTGCGTGCATATAGGCCTAAGTGCCATTTGTGTTTAATTTTGGGTTGTAAATAGGTTGCGTTGGTGAGAATATAATGAGGTTATTATTAATTGTGTAGGATCTCGAGACGAGGGTAAACTTGCCATAAAGGTCGAGTAAAGCTTCCAGTAGCTCCTACTTTCCAGTCCAGTCCAGTCCAGCCTTCTCAAGGCAAGTGACCTTCCCTTGTAAACTTATATTATGCAAGTGATTCAACCTGCTTTTCATTACACTACAAATGTGTGATAACTAGTCCCTATTCCTATGATCCGAGTATTCTGATTTATCTTGTTATGCACGTACCAAGTGGTTCTCAAACCTACCTTCATATTATATAAAAATGCCATGAACCCTCAAGTGTCTATTGCAAGTAATTTAGCCTTATTGGAAGATTGTTATACAAGTAGATCAAAAGTCATACCATGCTAGTATACCGCAGTAATTGTGATGCCATGATAAAGTAGAAAGTTGTTATAATGCTTTATTGATCCTTTTTGATTAATATGTTATTTATTCTTGAGCAATCTTGATATTGCACCTTGATACTTTGATTCAACTCTTGTAATAACCTCGATAGAAACTTTACCTTGATACCTAAAAGCCAGATATTCTTTAAAGTTGTTCACGATTATTTGATAACCCTATCCTTACCCTAAAGTTTGACATCCTGATATACCTTAAGCTAATTATCACTTTCTTCATACCTTAACACCTCTAGTATACTTATAACCAGTGATGCTTATCTTCTTGATGTTCTAATACCTATACCTTGTCTAAAACCATTGCTTTAAGCCTAGTTTGGCATTACTCCTTCCTATTATCCAAAAACCCTACTAAATCTCCTTGTCAAAATTCTTATAAATGGAAACCTTTCAATTACCCTAAAAGAGTGAAGTCTAGTGGATCTTGGCCCTAAGACTTAGTGAACATAATTTCAGTGTTTCAAGTCAAACTTCAATCCCTTGATAAAAATGTTTACTATTTAAGAGATTTTATTATCAATCGGCATCAGTTTTTGAAAAGATTAAAATGTGGATTTTCAGTCCCAAAGGGGGATAAATGTTTTCTTTGAATAGTGGATCTGGACTGAGACGTGAGTCCTTCCCACACTTATATTGTAGGCTTAAAAGTTGCCTAGGGATCCCATTAATGTTTTAGAACCCAGCGAGGTTCGGGATTACTTCACGGCTGATCACCGGCTGTAATCTGTAGCGTCATAAAATGGTTTTTGATTAAGATATGATTTTGAAAATGTTTTGATACAAGCAAATGATGCCATCACCCAAAAGTTCATCTCTGATTGTTATCAGTTATATCTTCACATTGTCGTACTCTAATTCATATTTCAATTTATATTTTGTATCGTATTATTTAGTACTTGTTGAGCATTTGGCTCACTACTTGCTTTAACCCTGATATTACAGCTAGCAACTATGGTTAGATTCAAGCAGACAGCACGTAAGACTTGTGATGTCGATGCGTATGTCCGAGCTCAGGTAGAATAAGAGATAGTTTTGTGTGAGGACTCGATATTAAAACCAGTTGTAATAGATGGTAGTGTTGGGCTGTTCCAAACCCTAAACTGTAAGATCTTGGATTCAGTTGTATTTAGTTTCTTTTATATATTGTAATAGTTATATGTTATGTATTGTTAAGTTGGGGGTGTGACAGGTTTTGGTATCAGAGCTACGGTTTAGGGTCCCTGGACAACCCAAATAGGTTATAGGATATATGTATAAGTTATAGATAATATGCGAGAGAGTAGGTTAAGTAAATTTATTATTAATACTCCTCTTATTGGTTTGTCAGCAAGGGGCGCACTCCTCGACGTCCTCTGGGTCGGACGACACTATTGCTTTCTCCGTGTATGCTGAGTTGAGGCGCGAGTTTGACATGCTTCAGGGCAAATACGACTGACTGATAGACCGATTGAAGAATGTGTATCCGGACAGTCGAAACTATGAAGGGAAGCCTAAGGAGCAGATGACTGCGAGACTTGAGACTTTGGTTCAATACGTCAACACTAAGCTTGAGGAGATGCCATCACACCGAGACCGCACCAGCCAGTATATCATCCAGATGGTGGCGGATGAGCTCCAGAGCATTGTGAAGATGCTTCGAGAGGAGAAGACTACCAAGCCCCATTCTGATGGAGTACAACCTTAGTTCTTTCCATTATCTACCTCTCATGTTGTTATATTATCGGACTTCGTAGGATTCCCAGTTGTTTCCTTTAAATAAGCATGTATTTCTAGAATCAGACTCTATCCTGATCTTGATGTATTGTGACCTTTAAATTTCAATTATTATGCACTATCGTTCCATTTTCTTTCAATTGTTATCTTACGCCTTTATATGCATCACCATACTTGTTTAATTTGAAACTTGACCTCAAATGTAAGTAAGAATGCCATGTGACACCCTCGAATTCTCTCATTGATCATACCTGTTTTGACGTAACTTTTATTTCAGGATCATGCCACCCAAAAAGAAGAACCCAACAACCACATCTACCACAGATCCAAATATTCTTCGACTATTGGAAACCTTACAACAGCAAACAAATGCTATTGCTCAACAACAACTGACTCTTCAACAACGATTTGAAAACCAAGATAACCGTGAACTACACCAACCACCTGATCCACCAGTACCACCTCGATAAGTGGTTACTTTCAAAGCTTTTCAGAATGTGAATTCACCTTCATTTCATGATACCACTGATCCAATAATCGCAAACACATGGATTAAGGAAATGGAAAGGGCTTTTGAATTGGTACAGTTAGGGGACGATCAGAAGACACCATATGCTACTTACTTCTTGAAGGGCGAAGTCATCTATTGGTGGGAATCAGTAAAAGCTATGGAAATAAATCAGCAAGTTTCTTGGGAAATATTTAAGAAGTTATTTCTGGAGAAGTATTACCCTAAGTACATGCAGAATCAAATGGAGCTTAAATTTCTTGAACTGAAGCAAGGGAATATGACTGTATTGGAGTATGAGAAGAAGTTTACGGAGCTGTCAAGGTTTGTGACAAAGTATACCAGCAGTGAGGAGGAAAAAGCAAAGAAATTCCAGCAAGGATTAGAGTCTTGGATCAGAGATAGAGTGTCTATGTTTGAGCTTGATACTTATGCAGGATTAGTACAGAAAACTGCTCTGATTGAGAGTAATGGGATGCAGTCAAGGAAGGAAAGGGATAACAAGAAGAGAAAGGGTCCATTCTATGGAGAAAAGTCTGAAGCCGGAAATTCACAAGATCGGAATGTAAAGAGGATTGGATTCCATAAGGGCGGAAATTTTCAGAAGAAGGGAAATTTGAGCAAAAGACAAGAATCGAAGGGGAACAACCAGGCAAGCCAAGGACAAGTTGGAGAAAACAGATTTCAGAGACCAGAATGCAAGCATTGTGGAAGAAGGCACCCCGAAGTATGTAATAAGCTGAGCATGACATGCTATAGGTGCAACCAGAAGGGACATTTGGCAAACGAGTGTAAGATGCCGAAGCCGGGAGTTACATGCTACAAGTGTGGAAAGACTGGACACATGGCTAGGGAGTGTAAGTCAACCGGACCAGTCAAAGCACTGATGAACGTGGCAAGCACTAGTGCAAGCATACCCGCTGAGGTATTGGCATTACCTCCACCACCTACAACAACTCCGCACGCAACAACAAGGACATTCGATTTAAAAATGAAGGATGCTGTTCAGAATTCTGAGGTGATAGCAGGTACACTTTTACTAAATAATGTCGAGGCTAAAGTATTAATTGATTCTGGAGCGACGAGATCTTTCATATCAGAAAATTTTGTTGATAAGCTTTAATGTGATAAAACGGTTATGAACGAGGTAGTAAATGTGGTAATTGCGAATCAAGAGAAGATTCCTGTGAGTCAACTCTGTCCGAAGTGTGAGATTGATATTTCAGGGTATAAGTTTTCAGCCGACTTGATACTCTTCAAGTTGGGAGAGTTCGATATAATTTTAGGAATGGATTGGTTAGGGAAGAATAACGCTCAGATTAATTGTAAGTCCAAGAAGGTGTATTTAAAGACGGAGAATGGAGAGAAAGTAGTGTTTAAGGGACAGAGGCAAGAGCAACTGTTTCTTACAATCGTCCAGGCTAAAAAGTTACTTAGGAAAGGTTGTGAATCGTTCCTAACTTATGTAGTGGATTCAGAAAGGGACAACCCTAGTATAGAAGATATTCCTGTAGTCAACGAATTCCCAGATATGTTTCCAAATGAACTACCAGGCTTACCGCCAAATCGACAAATCGAGTTCGAGATCAACCTTGCTCCGGGCACAGAACCAGTTTCGAAGGCCCCATATAGGATGGCACCAGCAGAAATGAAAGAGTTGGCAAGTCAGCTACAAGAATTGTTGGACAAAGGAGTGATACGGCCAAGTACGTCACCATTGGGAGCACCTGTTCTGTTTGTAAAGAAGAAAGATGGAAGTATGCGGTTATGTATAGATTATCGGGAGCTGAATAAGATGGCGATCAAGAACCGATACCCGCTACCAAGAATAGATGACCTATTTGATCAGCTGAAGGAAGCAAAATGCTTTTCAAAGATTGACTTGAGATCATGATACCATCAATTAAAGATCAAAGAAGAAGACATCCCAAAGACATCATTCAGAACAAGATACGGACATTATGAATTTTTAGTAATGCCTTTCGGTTTGACTAACGCTCCGGCAGCATTTATGGATCTGATGAACCGAGTATTTAAAAATTATTTGGATAAGTTCATAGTGGTGTTCATTGATGATATTCTTATTTATTCAAAGTCGGAGGAAGAACATAAGCAGCATCTATGGATAGCCTTGGAGATACTTCGACAAGAGAAGTTGTATGCCAAGTTTTCTAAATGTGAGTTTTGGTTGAAAGAAGTTCAATTTTTGGGGCACGTTATTGGAAATGAAGGAGTTAAAGTAGATCCGGCAAAGATTGAGGCGGTTATGAGTTGGGAGAGGCCAAAGACACCTACAGAAGTGCGAAGCTTTCTAGGATTTGCAGGATATTATAGAAGATTTGTCAAGGATTTTTCGAAAATCGCCACGCCATTGACTAAGTTAACCAGGAAGAATCAAAATTTTGAATGGAATGCAGAGTGTGAGGATAGCTTTCAAGAGTTAAAGCAGAGGTTGGTTACAACTCCGGTGTTAGTACTACCAGACGACCAAGGAAACTTTGTGATTTTCAGCGATGCTTCACATAAAAGATTGGGTTGTATGCTAATGCAACACAATAAGGTGATCGCGTATACGTCAAGACAGTTAAAACCGCATGAATTGAAGTACCCGACATATGACTTGGAATTAGCCGCCATAGTGTTCGCACTTAAGATTTGGAGACATTACCTCTACGGAGAAAAATGTGAGATCTACACGGATCACAAGAGTTTAAAGTATATTTTCACTCAGAAGGAACTCAATATGAGGCAAAGAAGATGGTTGGAATTGATTAAGGACTATGATTGCTCGATAAATTATCATCCGGGAAAGGCAAACGTTGTAGTCGATGCTTTGAGTAGGAAAGAAAGAATGAATATGATAGCAACACCAAAAGAATTGTCTGAAGATATTAAGAGATTTGAATTGGAACTTTGTGATTGTGGAATAGTTGAAGAAGTTTGTCGTACAATGACTTTTCAGCCAACACTGGTGGAAAAGATAAGGAAATGTCAGGAAGAAGTAATGGAGGAAGAGAAGAATCAGCTAACTGGAGAAGAGATTGGTACTCAAAAGGATGAGCAGGGTATACTAAGGTTTTCCTCAAGAATTTGGATTCCTCATGTACCTGAATTGAAGAATGAGATTTTGCAAGAAGCCCACAATTCAAGATTTTCAATCCATTCGAGAAGCACCAAGTTGTATCAGGACTTGAAGCAGAACTTTTGGTGGCCAAATATGAAGCGAGAGGTGGCAGAATGGGTTGCAAAGTGTTATACTTGTCAGAAAATGAAGGCAGAACATCAACGACCAAACGGATTAATTCAGCCCTTAAAGATTCCAGAATGGAAATGGGAAAATATTGCTATGGACTTTATAGTGGGACTACCGCGAACGAAATCCGGACATGACGCTATATGGGTTATAGTTGATCGCCTGACGAAGTCGGTGCATTTTCTTTCAATTAATGAGAAGTCGTCATTGGATAGATTGGTTCATCTGTATGTGCGTGAAATTATAATAAGACACGGCGTACCCGTATCGATAGTCTCAGACAGAGATCCTCGATTTAACTCGAGATTTTGGAAGCAATTTCAAGAAAGTATTGGCACGAAGTTAAACATGAGTACGGCGTATCACCCGCAGACTGATGGTCAGAGCGAAAGGACAATTTAAACAATCGAAGACATGTTGCGCAGTTGTGCAATCGATTTTGCAGGAAGTTGGGACGACCACTTGCCATTAGTAGAATTCTCCTATAACAACAGCTATCACTCCAGTATTGGCATGCCACCATACGAAGCTTTATACGGACGGAAATGTAGATCACCGACAAGTTGGGATGAAGTAGGAGAAGGAAAGATTCTAGGTTCAGAATTGGTACAACAGTTACATGACACAGTCAAATTAATTCAGAAAAGGTTGCTTGCTGCTCAAGATAGACAGAGAAAGTATGCGGACCTAGCGCGTAAGGATATTAGATTCCAAGTAGGCGAGGCCGTTTTGCTGAAGGTGTCACTAAGGAAAGGGTTGTATAGATTTGGCAAGAAAGGGAAGTTAGCACCTATATATATAGGTCCTTTTGAAATTTTGAGTCAAGTGGGGAAGGTGGCCTACGAGTTAGCCTTACCACCTCAGTATCAGCATGTGCATAATGTGTTCCATGTGTCATTGCTTAAGAAGTACAATCCTGATGTTAACCATATGATAGAATATGAACCTGTAGAAATTCAGGCAAACCTGTCATTTATGGAGCAACCTGTCAAATTACTCGACTGGAAAGTAAAAAGTCTTAGAAATAAATCGGTAAAGTTAGTGAAAGTACTTTGGAGGAACCCCAAGGTCGAAGAATCAACTTGGGAGTTAGAGTCTGATATGCGTTCCCGGTATCCTCATCTGTTCTCTTAGATTCTGGGGACAGAATCCATTAAGGGGGAGAGGATATTACGACCGGCATTTTGTATAATATTATTTGTGAGCTTTGTATAATATTAGAGCCGTATGTAAATATACTTAATGATGGTACGTTGTGTGAATAAAAATTTCTGCATTACAAATTGCTTTATGTAGAATATGATTTTTCAAAGTAAAAGTTTATTTATTTCCCTTATTTTTGACTTATAAGGAATATTCTAAACCTTGGAAGAATTTTCTTTTAAAAGTTATTTCATTCACAAATTTCAAAAGTGATCTTATAAAATTTCTAAAAATCCAAGTTATTTTATGGCATAACTTTTATAATTTTTGAACTTGTATTTTATTTTATAAAAATAAATCTTTAAAAATTTATTTGTTGTAATTAGCAATTTACATGAGAGCTCTTGCATGCAAATCACTCTTCTATTCTACCAAAGGGCAAATGAGACCTTTCCAACCCCACTAACTCAATTGTTGCTAACCAAATTACCACACTAACCTTGCATGCAAAATGGCCTAACTTTAGCTAGAGGTCATTTTTGTATATTCTCACTTTCACTCATTCTTTTGTCAATCCAAAAGCATAATACCAAAAACAAAGTGGGAGAAGTCATTTCACTCACTCCACACTCCAACACACCTCATTTTCCTCTCCTCCCCCTCCCTCCCTTTTGCTCTCGGCCGAACCCCATTCCCCCACTCCCTTCCATTTTTCATTCCATTTCTCATCTTCCCTAGTGTAATTCTTTCACCTACATTTATTTTATATACTTCCCAAGAGTTTTGTGATTTGGAAGATGAAGTTTCATGGTTGCATGTGTAGTTTTGTGTGATCTCCAAAGAGAAACTCTTGATTCTTGTGAATTCAAGAGCTCTCTATGAGATACATTTTATATATGTGTTATCTAAGTGTTTTATGGAGAAACCATGCTTTAAAAATCTTTGCATGCTACTGAAATTTCATTATATAATCATGTTTAGCCATGCATGCTAGTTTTAAGATGTTAATATGATGATCAACCATGTTGTGCATGCTACTCTTTTCAAAATCATGTTTCTATGTTTATAAAATCTATAAATTCGAAATATTTGTACTTGATATAGATTATTTCCATGATATATTTCTTATTAATAGATAAGAGAAGATATATTTCATGATTATTAAGGTTGGGTAATATGTTCAAGTCGAAATTTCAAGAATTTAAACTCTATGTTTTAGCCGAAACTTTGTTAAGTGTTTTCCATGAGTTGCATGTTGTATTTTTATTTGCATGTAAGTGTTCTAGGGCATGGATGATCTCCACTCCTGTTGAGGAACTATTTTAGGATGTTTATGCACTAGGTTTGCTTTGGTAAAGCTTGGATGTTTGGTTAATAGGTGGGAATTAAGGTGGAAAGGGTTTGGTTAGTGTTTGCATTTTTCCAAAATTGTTGCACTAGTTTGTGGGGAAGTTTTGTTTGGGAAATTGTTGTGCACTTTGAGGACCAAGATACCAGAAGCTAGCACTAGGAGAATATAATAGGTTTTAGGTGTTTGTTGGAGGTTTGTAAGATGTTTGGTTAGGTGCATGAGTGGAATCACAAAATCTGTCCAGCAGGGGACAGTTTTGTTGCAACTTAGAAATAGGAAGTTTTGACCATGTCATAGGTAGGCCCTCATTAGGCCCTGTTGGGCCTTAGTTAGAGGGAGTGTCAGAGGAGTTTTTCCAGCCATAGTTAATAGGATTTGAGTTAGAATAATGTGTCACAAGTTAGTTCAAGTCAGGACCTTTTCTTCCCAGAAAAACAGGGGAACCTTGGACTTTAAGCTTAGGCCTAGGGAGGCCCAAGCTAGGCCCTTGAGCCACATCAAGTTTGAGAGTTGCCTTATGATCAGAAGAGTGTAGTGTAGAAGTTTTGGAGGTAAAATTGTAGGGTAAGAGTGTCTAATGCACTCAAGAAACCATAGATGTCATTCTGAAATTTACCTTAGTAAGCACCTTCACTTACCACGTAGTTTTAGAGCACTTATGAGTAAGGCCTAGGTTGACTACTATAGTTGCAAGACAACATAAATCAATTAGAGTAAAAGGCCCAATTTAGGGTCCATAGGATTTGGATGGTTTAATAAAGGCACATCGAGTTAGGAGGTCAAAATTTGGAAGACTTTGTCTAGTTTAGCGATCAAGTGACTTAAGTTGTGGAGCGAGATCATCCAAGCCTAGTGTTGCATTATGGTATGTGTGTGATATTATTTGGTATTAAAATATGATATGTGAGTATATGCGGCTATGTGTACTATTGTATTTATAAGGTAATTATAAATTGCGTGCAATAGGCCTAAGTGCCATTTGTGTTTAATTTTGGGTCGTAAATAGGTTGCGTTGGTGAGAATATAATGAGGTTATTATTAATTATGTAGGATCTCGAGACGAGGGTAAACTTGCCATAAAGGTCGAGTAAAGCTTCCAGTTGCTCCTACTTTCCAGTCCAGTCCAGTCCAGCCTTCTCAAGGCAAGTGACCTTCCCTTGTAAACTTATATTGTGCAAGTGATTCAACCTGCTTTTCGTTACACTACAAATGTGTGATAACTAGTCCCTATTCCTATGATCCGAGTATTCTGATTTATCTTGTTATGCACATACCAAGTGGTTCTCAAACCTACCTTCGTATTATATAGAAATGCCATGAACCCTCATGTGTCTATTGCAAGTAATTTAGCCTTATTGGAAGATTGTTATACAAGTAGATCAAAAGTCATACCATGCTAGTATACCGCAGTAATTGTGATGCCATGATAAAGTAGAAAGTTGTTATAATGCTTTATTGATCCTTTTTGATTAATATGTTATTTATTCTTGAGCAATCTTGATATTGCACCTTGATACTTTGATTCAACTCTTGTACTAACCTCGATAGAAACTTTACCTTGATACCTAAAAGTCATATATTCTTTAAAGTTGTTCACGATTGTTTGATAACCCTATCCTTACCCTAAAGTTTGACATCCTGATATACCTTAAGCTAATTATCACTTTCTTCATACCTTAACACCTCTAGTATACTTATAACCAGTGATGCTTATCTTCTTGATGTTCTAATACCTATACCTTGTCTAAAACCATTGCTTTAAGCCTAATTTGGCATTACTCCTTCCTATTATCCAAAAACCCTACTAAATCTCCTTGTCAAAATTCTTATAAATGGAAACCTTTCAATTACCCTAAAAGAGTGAAGTCTAGTGGATCTTGGTCCTAAGACTTAGTGAACATAATTTCAGTGTTTCAAGTCAAACTTCAATCCCTTGATAAAAATGTTTATTGTTTAAGAGATTTTATTATCAATCGGCATCAGTTTTTAAAAAGATTAAAATGTGGATTTTCATTCCCAAAGGGGAATAAATGTTTTCTTTGAATAGTGGATCTGGACTGAGACGTGAGTCCTTCCCACACTTATATTGTAGGCTTAAAAGTTGCCTAGGGATCCCATTAATGTTTTAGAACCCAACGAGGTTCGGGATTACTTCACGGCTGATCACCGGCTGTAATCCGTAGTGTCATAAAATGGTTTTTGATTAAGATATGATTTTGAAAATGTTTTGATACAAGCAAATGATGCCATGACCCAAAAGTTCATCTCTGATTGTTATCAGTTATATCTTCACATTGTCATACTCTAATTTATATTTCAATTTATGTTTTGTATCGTATTGTTTAGTACTTGTTGAGCATTTGGCTCACTACTTGCTTTAACCCTGATATTACAGCTAGCAGCTATGGTTAGATTCAAGAAGACAACACGTAAGACTTGTGATGCCGATACGTATGTCCGAGCTCAGGTAGAATAAGAGATAGTTTTGTGTGAGGACTCGATATTAAAACCAGTTGTAATAGATGGTAGTGTTGGGCTGTTCCAAACCCTAAACTGTAAGATCTTGGATTCAGTTGTATTTACTTTCTTTTAAATATTGTAATAGTTATATGTTATGTATTGTTAAGTTGGGGGTGTGACAGTATCCATTGAAAGACAAAGTGCATCATCCGTTGAAGTACATAATGAAGCATCCGTTGATCATAGTTCATCAACGGATAATCGAATTACATCATCAGTTGATAGAACTCCTAGTTCCCTTCAAAGGACCAACAACTCAGGGGGAGCTTCAATCAATCAACACTCAATCTCACATCATGACAATACTGAGGCCACCTCATCTAGAGTAAATTTTCCACCTCAAAGGAAATGGACCAAGAATCATCCCTTTGAACTGATCATTGGTGATGCAACATCTAAAGTGCAAACTAGAAGAGCTACTCAAGATGAATGTCTGTATAGTAGTTTTCTATCACAGGAGGAGCCTAAGAGAGTGGAAGAAGCTTTATTGGATCCAGATTGGATATTAGCTATGCAGGAAGAGCTAAACCAATTTGAGAGAAACAAAGTTTGGAAGCTGGTACCCAAACCAAAGAACAAGAGTTTTATTGACACAAAATGGGTATTCAGAAATAAGATGGATGAAAATGGCATTGTCATAAGGAATAAAGCTAGATTGGTTGCCAAGGGCTACTCTCAACAAGAGGGAATAGATTTTGATGAGACATTTGCTCCTGTTGCAAGACTTGAAGTCATCAGAATATTTCTAGCCTATGCAGCCCATGCCAATTTCAAAGTCTATCAAATAATTGTCAAGAGTGCATTTCTGAATGGGGAATTGGAGGAAGAAGTTTATGTGAGCCAACCTCCAGGGTTTGAAGATCCAAATTTTCCAGACTATGTGTATTATCTATTGAAAGCACTCTATGGACTGAAACAAACACCTAGAGCCTGGTATGAAACTTTGTCAAAATTCCTTTTGGAGAATCACTTCACTAGAGGTACTGTTGATAAAACTCTCTTCTTTAGGAATGTTAATGGCTCTAGTATACTTGTTCAAATTTATGTAGATGATATAATATTTGGTTCTACAGATGATAAACTTTGTAAAAAGTTTGCTAAGCTGATGCAAAGTAGATATGAAATGAGCATGATGTGAGAACTAACCTATTTTCTTGGATTACAAGTTAAACAAGTTAGTGGTGGAATTTTCATTAGTCAAACTAAATACATTTATGATCTTTTAAAGAAGTTTGACTTAATGGAATGTTCACCTGCAAAAACTCCCATGGCCACTGCCACAAAGCTTGAATTAAATAAGACTGAAAGGTCTGTTGATATTACAAGTTATAGAGGCATGATAGGCTCACTTTTATATTTAACTGCTAGTAGGCCAGATATAATGTTCGCTACATGTCTTTGTGCTAGATTTCAAGCTGATCCTAGGGAGTCTCATTTAATTGCTATTAAGAGAATTTTCAGATATCTCAAGGGTACACCAGATTTAGGCATTTGGTACCCTAAAGAGTCTGGCTTTGATTTAATTGGCTATTCAGATGCAGACTATGCAGGTTGTAAGATAGACAGGAAAAGTACAACAGGCACCTGCCAATTTCTGGGAAACAAGCTTGTATCATGGTTCAGCAAGAAGCAAAATTCAGTCTCTACTTCTACAGCTGAAGCTGAATATATTGCTGCAGGAAGTTGTTGCTCTCAAATATTATGGATGAGGAATCAACTCCTTGATTATGGACTTCATGTTGATAGAATTCCTATCTTTTGTGACAACACAAGTGCCATAGCCATAACAGAGAATCCAGTGCAACACTCAAGGACCAAGCACATTGATATCAAGTACCACTTCATAAGGGAGCATGTCATGAATGGTACAGTGGAACTACATTTTGTTCCAAGTGAACAACAAATTGCAGACATCTTTACCAAGCCACTTGATGAATCAACATTCACAAAGTTGGTAAGTGAGCTAGGTATGCTTAATTTTTCTTAAAACTCTGGTCTGTATTGCAGTTTGCCTTGGAGCCTGAGATGAATTTGTTGCAAAAACAAAGTTGACTTTTAGTAAAGATTATTCCATCAACGGATGCTCCCTATCCGTTGAAAGTCAAAATTGTTCTATCAACGGATGTCCACTATCCGTTGAAAGACAAATTCATTTCTGGAAGTTTTATCCGTCAACGGATAAAACTGTGTTGCTTTTCAACGGATGACAGTTTACTCTATCCGTTGAGATGTCACATCAGTCGATTCAAGTGGATCACAGTCGTTGATTCTATTTTCTTAACCGTTGATACTTATATATACAGCTGTATATATTTGTATTAAAGGCAGTTTTTAGAATACTTACAGTTTATTCTTAAACGGCTGTAATCTACTTATATATATTGTTTAATCATTTTATTTATGCTTTTTAATTTGAGAAAGTATATAAGCCCTTTTGATTTCTCATTTTTACTTTACACTTTCTTGAATCTTCAAAAGCTTTTACTATTTTCTCTCTGCAAAACCCTCAATCTATTCTCTGCAACTTTTACTCACAACAATGGCACCAGTAGTAAAGATAATATCCCAATCTGGGTTCATCTATGAGAAGAACAATTTCATAGCTTTGGTGGAAAAGAATGAAGCCCACTCAGATTATCACAAGATGATGGATTTCATCAAAAACTGCAAACTTAGCTATGCAATGCTGGAAGCCCCAACGATTTACTATGAAGTAGTTGAGGAGATTTGGACAACTGCTGAGTTCAACTCCATAGATATGACCATCTCCTTCTCTCTCAAAGGTAAGGATCACTATGTTAACTGTGATGATTTACAGTTATGTTTTAAATTACCTGAGAATAATGCCATGACACCACACACTGATAATGATGTATCTAGCATGTTAGACTCCATAGGCTATTCACTCAACTCTGCTAGTCTAGGCAGTATTAAAAGGAAAGGCCTTAGGAAAGAATGGAGTTTTCTTGGTTATGCCTTTATCAAGGTTTTCTCTGGGAAAATTAGTAATTTTGATGCCATAACTTCATCTCTTGTTAATATGCTCTATATGCTGGTTTCTGATAGGTATTTTAATTTTAGCAATTATGTTATGCTAGAATTGGGTACTAGGTTAGGTAACAAGGCTAATAGACCTAACAACATCTACTATGCTAGATTCTTTATGTTATTGGCTAACCATGTTGCTGAAGGTTTGGTCATAACTAATGAGAATAGTAAACTCAAGTGTTGGGCACAAGAAAAGAGGGTCCTTGCAGATCTATTGAGGATGGATCTTAACAGCAGTGTGCCATTGGTATATTTACCAATCATGAATGCACCTCAGGTAAGTGAGGTAAATGCTTCTTCAACTCCTACTACTTCCAACCCCACTATTATTTGCCTTCAAGTGTGGCCATGGAATCTGTGTCAATGCCCCAACAGATTCCTACCAAGGTCACCAAACCTAAAGTTTCAAAATCAAGGACAAAGAAAGCCACCTCTGTTGTTTCTCAAAAGACAACAATTGTAACAACTACCAAAAACCCTGAGGGGAGTGAACAGGGTGTGAGTGGTGAGGGGAGGGGTGAACATCAAGAAAACCCCCAGGATAAGGTAGGAGAGGTGAGTGGTACCCAAGCTAGCCAAGCCACAGTTTCTCAAAAAGCTGTGATGGTTGAAAAGGTTTCAAGCACATCCCTAGTTGCATCCTCCCAAAAGGATGCAACTATTGAAAATAGTTCCCAACCAGGAACACAGAACAAAAGAGGAAGGGACACTGAAGCCACACACTCACCTGCAAAAGCTTTTACTAGAAGAAAGAGGGCCAAAACCCAAATTTCTACACAGGGTGCACACACTGCACAGATACACCCACATGTATCTATGCCTTCTCAAACTCAGCTTGATGTGGCTCCAAAAAATGTGGAGTCACAACCCCACTCTCTCACAATTGACATACATCACTCACCAAATTCTTCATCACCATCTCTGGATGTGGACATGTTATTCCCATCAATTCCTGATTCTCCCTCTTTACAACTCAGGGAGGAGCCCCACTCAAATACAGGTGATCAACATCTTTTAGATGATTTGTTGGATCATCCGCAAATTCTTTCAGACATGGTTGAAGAATCTGTGACAGCAAATTTAAAATCAATCCACACAGATTCAACAATTATGTCACTTTCAATTTCTACTTCTTTTCCTTCTTCAATGGATATCACTCATCCGTTGACAAGTGGTTATTCTTCAATGGATAAGCTTAACTGCAGTTATCCGTTGACACCATCAGTTTCCACTTCAACGGATACTGCTCATCCGTTGATAGCTTCTACACAAACAACTAAATTAATTCCAAGTGTAGAAGACATGGTCACTGTACAAACACTTCTAGGGCTGAGGGAAGGGAGTGAAAATTTGAGTGAGAGGCTGGGTTGCTCCCAGGCAAAAGGAGAGCTTGAGAGCACAAATATGCATGCTATTTCTTCCAGCATGGCAAAAGAAAGTGAGAGGAGTGCCACCTTAGAAGGTGAAGGTGAGGGTGTGAGGAGTGTGAGCCAGGGGGAGCCCCTGATGCAAGAAAAGAGAGAAATTGAGAGAAAGGCAGGTACAGAAGATATAAGGGTGGATCCAGCCATTGCTAGTGAGTCAATGATTGTGGATGATGCTGAAAAGGAAAGACAATTTCAGCAACATTACAAAGCTGTAGTTGATAACATTTCCTTGGATGCTGACACTTTTACTCATCCTGTGTCAGCCTATCAGTTGTTGGCGGCTCAGGGCAATGGGGAGGCAGAAAAGACACTAAATCTAGTACATAATACAGAATCTCTTCAAAGGGATAAAGCTGCTGTCAACAGAATGCCTTCTACAGCTGGTGAGCCATCTGAGGAATTTGGAGTAAATTCTAATGATGATGACTCTGTTTCATTGGATGAAAGCATGAACTTAGGGGGAGATGAAGACCTCAGTTCTATTCCTGAATTACCTGAATGGGCATTGACAAAGGAGTCTACACCAGGACAGCTCAATATCTCCCTAGTCAAACAAATCATGTATATTCAAAAGGCCATTCAGAACACTTCACATGCTGGTACCAAAGCTATTCTTCAAGCCAACTTGGATTCTCTACATCTCATGAAGCTCCAACAACTAAGACAAAATCTAAATGTGGATGAACTCAAGCAAGACATAGCTAACCTGAAGTCCTACAACTCTGAGAAGCTAGACTCAATCATGCCCTTTGGTACCATGCAGGAATTGGTACTGAGACTGAGAAAAGAATCAGATGCTGATAGGAGGATGACCAAATTGGAGGAAAGAGTTCAAGTTATTGAAACCTCCTTAATTACCATTCTTCAAAATCAACAGTCTCAGACTGATCTTTTAGTACAGCTACCTAAAACACAAGGCTTAACCCCTCTCCTTGATGATAACAAAAAGGGGGAGAATAAAAGGGAAAGTGAGGGGGAGCCATCTACACAAGTTCAAATATCCAAAGTGCTAGTTCCTGCCATCACTACTTCTCCATCACTACAACTCAAATGAAAGCTTGATGGAATTGACCTAATCCAGATAGCAGCAGCTGAGATTCAGGTGAAAGAGCAATGGAAGAAACTTGATGAAAGGATAAAAAAAGTGTTTGGCTCTACAACTTCAAACTCTTTATCTGTGAAACACAGCACAAAAGTTAAGCGAATCACTATGGAGCAAAATCCAGTTAGGAGGAATAAGGTTGGAGAAACTTCTTCAAGGAATCTAAAACCCATGATACTCAAGCCAACTACCAATTTCAACAAGGACTCTACAAAGAACCCTCTAAACTTTGCTCAACTAAAAGAAGTGGATTTTCCTATTCCAAAGCCTGATGAAGACAAAGTTTTGGGTGGTAATATCATAAAGCACAAGGAGACCAAGGATGCAGTGGAAAGAATGAATATGGCTATTATCTATAGAGAGGGAAAGAGAATCTATGTGATTCAAGGACATCCCAAATTCTCAATAGCCAAGAAGGAAGAGATCATGAGGTTAAGAGAAGAAGCTAAAAAGTTGGAAGCTGACAAAAGAGCACAAGCAAAAGCTGAAAAACAGCTAAAGTCAAGCCAACTTGAAGAAGAGAAGAAAGGGATTGAAGACAGGAGTGAAAACAAGACTGCAAACATAGATGAGGTCTTTGGGAGTCAACTTGGTGAAAGTGTGGAGGAAAGAAGTAAAGAAAGAAAGGATTGGCAGAAAGGGAAAAGAAAGAAGGCCAAGGCACAAAGGAAGAGTGAAGATAACACCACTGAGGTAACCCAATCAAAATCTAAACCACTACCTTCCATTCCTGAACCTTTGATTACTGACCCAAATATAAATATCCATGGTGAACCAATCATTCCTAAAGAGGAACCTGTTGATTGGGACACCATCAAATTGCCTACCTTTTTAACTACTCCTCCACCACCAAAGAAACAGAAAAGGAAATCCAAATCCACACCTCCCCTAACCTCTATGAAATTCACTCAGAAACACAAACCTAAGCCCAAGCCACCAACCTCTAAGGATGATTATGTTCACATTTGTGACATAAAAGAATGCACAGATATTGAACTCTACCTGGATGAACTGGAGGAAGTGAGGGGAATAGATGCTTACAAACACCTACCAGAAAGGCTAGTGTTCAAATATAAAGGCACAAGAAATAAAAGGACTTGGCCACTTCATAGGATTCTAAATGAGGGCTATTCTACCTTGATTAGAGTTCACTCAGCTATAAAAAGGGACACTGGTTTTACCAGAATTGCCAAGACTGAGGTTCTCAACAAGATTGCCAGCATAATGAAGACTTGGAGGGAGCCAAATTCACTGCCTAGAATATTATTCATCCCAGAGCATTGAATTACAATTCATAAATCACCTCATTGGTTGATGGAGTACAGAGATGATAAAGGAGTCAGAAGATTTTTCAGACTTGAAGACCAGCTTAAGATTGCCAGCAATGAAACTCTCAAGGACATGCAATCCAAGTTGGATATCAGTGATGAAGATGAAGCTGAATTCTACAGACAACTCCAACTCCAAGTTGAGGAAAATGACAGGGGGCAAGGAAAGAAAACAAGGGAACAAAGGAAAAGAAGATGATTTGCTCAGGCTAGAGGAGCACCCTTGGAAATACTGTAAATCTTCAATTCCATCTCAGTACACACATTTTTGCAGCACTTTTGAATTTCTACTTAGTTTCAAGTCATATAATTGTTAAGTGTTTTGTTATCATCAAGTTAACCCTGAATTTATGCCTACAATTCTTATAGACATAAATAGGGGGAGATTGTTAGGAATATATGTACATTAGTTTAATGATATGTTTAAACAAAACACTTAAGTAGAAATCTAGTGTTTGTAGCCTCAACGGATAAGACCACTTTGGCTATCCGTTGATGGTGTAGCTTTACTTAGAAATAAGTCTAGTTTTGTAGCACATTTCAGTCTCTGTATGTGAGATATAATTCTTAGAAGTTGTGGGAAATTATAAGTCATGTTGACTACTAGAGGATATGCAAATAGGAGGGCCAATTGTAAATATTTCATGCCTTGTAATTTTGTATAAGTGAAGTAGTATCAACTGATAATTTAAAGGCCTTCAACGGATGAGAAATAAAGCTTCAACGGATGTCTCTAAAGCTTCAACGGATAACGTTCATCAACGAATAAAGCTTCAACTGCTAAAGCATCAACGGATAAAGTATCAACGGATAAAGCATCAACGGATAAGAGTGTCAATAAAGCCATCAACGGATGAAAGCGTCAACGGATACTCAGTTGCATAGCAGTTGAAAGTAATAGTTTCTAAAGCTGACAGAGGCACATGGGTTGACAGAGACAACTGGAATGTGGTAGCCCCTTTGAGGGACAGTAGAAAAAGCAGCCATTTTATTCTGGTACAAAAGGGAAATAGTCAATGGATATTCCAATATTGTACTGGATAGAAATGGAGTAGAAACAAGTGGAGAACTTTTTTTTTATTGTACTTTATCTTTGTCTTCACTTGTAAAACTTGGTAGTATATAAACCAAATTGCAGCTAGTAATTAGAGAAGAATTTTCCAGAGCTGTTTAGAAAAACCTTGAGAGAAAATCATCTAGTTTGTACTAGGACGCAGCTGTGATCAATTCTTTGTATCACAGATTTTTCTAAATACCATCTCTGGTGGAACAACAAATCCACCAGAAAAGTTTTTAAGGTCTTTATGTTATTTACATTTGTGTTCTTGAATATACATATGTCTGCACTAGCTTAAAGCAATTCACACACATTTGTATTGTATTCACTTAGCCTTAAAACTGCTCAAAACTTGAAAAAGTTTTGAGATTTACATTCAACCCCCCTTCTGTAAATCTCATTGTTAGTTCTTTATAAAAAATAATTGTGTGACATCAAATGGGATCAGTCAGGAGGGAAAAAGGGTACGCAGCAATGTGGGTGCTCTCAACGCCACATATTTCGATCTCTTTATCACAGTTCATTGGTTCTTATAAAATGAAGTCGACACAATCTTCAAGGCTATCCTCTCTTTTTTTACCACACTTTAAGGTCTCCTCGCTAACACCTTTTTATATTTTTCATAATGGCATCGTCAGTGCATAATTCTGAGATATAAAAATATTATGTGGTGTACAATTTTTCATATTTCAGTATTAGTTATATATAATCTAATTTATTCCTTTGTATTTTATATATTTAAATATTGTTACAGAAATTAAGGCTATTTTTTATGATACATTCTTTGTTTTGATTTTTTTTAGAAATGGTATTATTCTTATTACCTTGTGAATGGTATAGAATAAATGACCAAAATATCTAAGTTTCGAGTTCTAACTGTCTAAAATATTTAAATACGTGGTGCACCACCCACAATAGCTACGATAAACACATTTAGGAGATGCATATTCTTTTTTTTGTAAATAACATGCATATGTCCCCTGCGTGTACCATTTCGTTATTAAGAATGAATAAAAATAAAATGAAACACGTATTCACAAAAATTTAGAGTAGATATTCACAAAAATTTTAAAAATGAGAATACGCATATCTCTAGATGCGTATTTTGTTGGTATTTAGAGTAGATATTAACGTCTTAGATATTTTGTGTATTTAAAACTTAAAAGTGGGTATTTTAGTAAAATACCGAATATTATACTTGTGTTCAAAGTTTCGTATATATTATTTACCAAAATATTAGAATTTTTCAAAAATATAATGACTTCACACGTAAAAATAAAAAAGTTAACAACATTAGTTTAAAAAATTAGTAGGACAACGGTACATATGGATTATGACCCTATATACCCACAACTTGATATGGGTATAATATGTGAACTAAGCTTTTTCTCTTCCTGAAATATCAAGGTACACGAGGATTAGGTGAGAATTTCATCACCCTTTCCTTGACCCATAAATCACTAATTCCATTTTCTTGCATTTCATTGTCTTAATAAAGTTTAGTAGACGTTGGTCCGTAAGATTTCGCTCTCAACTAGGAAAACTATTTAAAGGGGACATATTTTTAAGTATTCTTGTGTTGGTGACTAGGAAAATGTGAAGTTTACCTGATCATTTGGATAGGTGACTAAGAAACGTGGATAGCCTTTTGTATTTCTTCCTCCTTCCTGACCAGTGCTTCAATATACTTTAAATTGTAACTTATTATTAAGATCAATGTTTGATTTTTTTTAGGTTAACCTAGATTTATATATTTCTTTTTTTTAATCGTAGGTAACCCGTAGCCGTTACCCTTTGGGTGCGCACTGGATAAACCCTACGGGCTCACGCAATAGCCTGAAAATCACGTGAACCAAGGTAAACCGCATTTAAGCGACAGGCTCTGGCTCAGGAGGCATAATCATAAATTCTCCTCCCGTGGAATTCAAAACTGTGACCAAGAGGATAGTTATCCCCTCTTTAACCAACCGAGCCAAGCCTTGCAGACTATATTTTTCTTTTTGATTTTCAATTTTTTGGGTGTTTACTTATAACTCTTGTCTGATATGTGAGTACTTGTCTTATATGCAAAATACTTGGGTTCAAGTTCATACATTTAAATTAGTAAGATAATCTGAACTATCATCTCCTTAAACAGTAAATCAACTCGAGTTCTCTTTACCAAATATTTAGTCAAAGGAAGTAAAAGTTCCACCAATAGTCATGTCTATCTCAAACAAAGAACGTTTTATATCCTATAAAAATTAACATGATTGATGAGTTAGTTGTTAATGAAATCATGAATATTGATGATGTTCTTAAATTTTGTCAATATTATTTTGGTCAAGATTGGGATGATACTAGTCATAGAAATGAGACCAATAAAATGTTAGAGCACTCAATTGATAGTTCCAACCAATAGTTAGAACCTTTTTGACTACAACTTTATAAAGCTAATGAATCAGTTGAGGGAAGTCCACCAAAATTATTATTTAAATCTCTTTTCTAAGTCCTCCTAAGTCTTTTCTTGAGAAAAATATTTCGCGTGAGCATGATAAAAATAGAGAAATTAATGAATTGTTTAGGAACTTCACTTATGATGAAACTAGACGAAAAAACCGCGCTTCACGCGGTTTAAAAAAATAATTGTATCATATAACTTGTGATATCTTGGATTAACTTTTTTCAATTTCATGTTAACTTTGATCACCGGTGTCTTAAAGATTTCACTCTAGGTAGTTGCATTTAAGTTGAGAAAAATAAGCTATGTAACGGTGTATGAGGCAAGTCTTATTTTAGTAATCCAAAATTATTGCTTAGGATCTGACTGACTATTCTTTTTTTTCTTCCCATCAAAATGTCCAGTTGAATGAACAATAGGTAATTGGAATTAAAAAATTGCAACTGGTTACTTGTAAACAATCTCAAACAAATCTACAAATATTATCTAGAAAACTTGTGAAAGAACCATGGGAGTAAGCTCACCATTTTCAAACCTCAGAACTCATCATACATACATAAACCTAAGTCATTTAAACTTGTTTATATTGTGTTACGTAATTAAATAGAGAGCTTGAGCCAGATCCAATATGATTGATCTTTCCGAAGACGAAGCTTCACTGTCGATTACGCCGGAATTTTATTTCGGGCATAATAATGGAAATGTGTTGTTGACGGCGTCAGCGTCATTTAGAGAAGGAAGGAGTGCCACGAGAAGACGAGTGCCGATGAGGCCGCCGAGTTTAGATGCTGGTGAGTTTTTTAATTTGATGCACTGCCCGAATCTGGTTAAAATTGAACTTAATCGTTTAGAGAATGCAATTCGAGGTGAGCGACTCATGTTTATCTATTGTTATCGATAGAGAGGATCTCACTTACAAAAAGGTTACTCTTTAATTTCACACTATCGGCACTGTGGCACCCAATAAGAGTGGCGAAACGAACTACCATTGGAGTGCACATAATGGCGTCTGCATGTAAAATTATATGCACACAGAGACAATGAAATATTAGCCATGGCCCAAATAACACTTAGCTTATCCCTACTCTTTGATAAAATATTAAGAATATATGGTGAAAACAATTTGCAAACATTGATCCATTAAAAATCCTCATATAATATTAGCTCATTTTGCCTAACAGAAAATAAAAAACCTACAAAACTAAAAATAATAGTAGACATTTGATAACTTACAAGTGGTAGTAAAAGTAACCTACATAAAAAAAATTTAAATAACCGCAAACTACAAAGAACCTCCAGCACCTAGACATAGGTTATATTTGCCATTAGCTTGAAATTTGAGTATTGAAAATGAGCAGTTGATATCCAGAACTCAAGAGTAAAATGTCACTATAACCTAAACAACTATTTATGATTTAAAATGTGCACTTTCCTGGAACAAAAAAATGGGAGGGGGTAAACATAAATTGAGATGTAGATGTGGTATGCAAGTACTAACCATTATACAACCTCTATTGTAGAAGTAAAATATCTTAAAAAATATCTTGGACTGCAGAAGACATAAAACATATTATTTTTGAAAATTTTGTTAGCCATCGGAAAAGGAATATAGTGTTAACATAAACTGAATGAAGGTCTTGTAATATCTAATGTCACCTCTCCACCTTCACCTCTATAAATAATTAATATTATTAGTTAGATAAATATATATTAAGGAATTCCAATGCAGCAAATATTATTTTAGAAGTACGTGCGAGGTTTAACACTCCAATGTGACTTTTGAGTATAATACTTAGGAGCGAACCACTCCTAAGAATATCAAATTAAAATATAAAAGAAAAACATAACCAATAATTCGTCTACATTTCCCTCTCAAATCTCAATTAAAAGAGAAAAAGTAGAAATTATAATGAAAATGCTCATAGATTAAAATATATTCCCTTGTCTTTTCAATTTTTTGTGATTCAAAGTTTTAATAAACCAAGTTATTTAGTTTCTGGAAACTGAACTTATTTTAATAACTATGTATACCTACTGAGAACTCCGCCACAACATATAAACTTTTCTTTCATAATACTCCTAATTCTACTTATTTAATTACTACAACTAAATTACATCATTTTAGGCTATACCAAAGCTAACAATATGATATTTATGTTTTTATTGTAGTACTGAACTGTTCGAAGAGACATTACCTCAATTCCCATGTCACTGTAAGAGTTGCCTTTTCCATGTTCTCCTCCACAAATGCAACTAAACCAGACATACTTGCTTCACATTAAACTGAACCAGATCGTGCACATCAGAGGGGATGCTGAATGCGCCCTGATTGAAAATGAAGGTCAAAGCGAGAAATTGCATATTAACAGAAATATTTATACGAAAA
This sequence comes from Apium graveolens, assembly GCF_009905375.1. Classification (NCBI taxonomy): domain Eukaryota; kingdom Viridiplantae; phylum Streptophyta; class Magnoliopsida; order Apiales; family Apiaceae; genus Apium; species Apium graveolens. The sequence goes on along the minus strand of NC_133648.1, from coordinate 242,134,630 downwards.
AAGCTTTTTTCCAATTTATAAACTAAGAATTCCATGTAACGTAAGAAATCAATATAAATGCAGTGACTAAAATTAAAAAAGCTCAATTTCAATCAAATAGCAAGCTCCGCAATACTTCAGTTCAATTTCTAATAAAATATGTGATAACAAAAAAACAGACCAAACAAAGGCATACACGTAGATGCAAAGAAAAGACATGAGGAAAAAGAAAAGCAATAACATAAAGTGGCTTCATTGTGACAATGCCCACAATTATACTATGTAAGAAATAATATATTATAGGTAACCAAATTTAAAAATCATAAATTCGTATTTTAAATCTTTAGTATATTTTAACATAACTTTTAATATTGTTTAGATAATAAACACGAACTCTGCAAACTTATTATCATAACAAAGCTAAAACTTTTTTTGTTTGTAATTCATGGACTAAAGCCTCTCTGTTTTTCTTCCTATAAGCTACAACACACTCTCTCTCTCTCTCTAGCCCTCTCCTTGCAACTGTTGTTTTATTTTTATTTTTCACTCAGTTGATCCACCAAATGTTCAAGTTGTTAAATTATTAATCTACATCCAATGAACTTAAGATTCTATACAGTAAAAACAACAACTATCATTGCTTCATTTATAATTTGACTCAACCAAAATTAGCATTAATATTAACAGAAAGATAAAGATCTAATTATAAGTAAATCCGGAGAAATTGAAACTATTGATTGTCTTTCCAACAAAGGTGAGAAGTGGCTGACCATAAGTTTTGTTACTGCTTCTATATCCATATCCCCATGTTGTTAATGGACCTACATACATATATCAGATCAAAGTGAGAGAGCAACCAAAACAATCAAACTTCCCTGACAAATACAATTCAACATCAATGAGAATATGAGATTGCTTGAAAGCACACATATAACTTTTACACATAAACATCCGTATACAACAAAAAATCAAGAAACATATTGAGAAATAACAGAAAAAACTAAAATTTATCGAAAACAAATTTTACCTCATCGGAAAACTATCGCCGAGGGCTTTGATCGGAGCGGAGGAACTGGAAATGGAGGCCGATATTACTACACAAGGAGGGCCTACCATTCAATTTAAAAAAGAAGCATAGAGAATTAAAAAAATAAGATACGGCTTGATGACATAAAAAGAATCACTTGTGAAATATGAGTATATATTATATACATGAATGGAGTGCGCATATGAAAAGTTGTATGATAAACTATAAACTGATGATATAATTCTTTAATGCGGAATTTCTAAAGATAGATAGAATCTTAATTAAAGGACTTTTGAAATTTATTTGGCAGATGCTAGTGCTTCACATTAAAACTTTTCTGAAAAGATATAAAATACACAAATTAGAGAAATAGGTGAGAAGCAATTTTAGGACATGACACCTAAGCACCTGAGATTTTCTTTTATATAGATATATAGATGTTAAGGAGATTTAGTATTATAGTCCATTGTTAAGAATTTTGTTGGTGAACCACCCAGTTGATCATATTCTATCATTTTTCAGTTTTAATCAATCTTCGATAGTTGATAATACTCGCGATGTCCTTACACTACACCATATATGGCCTGTTGTAACGGTTTTTTCAGTATAACCAGCTAAAATGTGATCGTAAGTGCCTTAAAATTATTTAGGCTATCAATGATTACACTTTTTTCATTATAATCATTATTGTTATTTAGTGTAACCATAGAGGAAATGAGGCGTCTACACTTACACCAAAATTGATTTTACCGTTGATCTTCAAAAAAGGTGTAATCAAAAACCTAAATGTCAGGGGGTTGCATAAAAACATAAGCGGGGGAATTAAAATCATTAAAAACACAATGGCGGGAAAATGAAATTTATTAAAAATTTACTTTTGTCCTAAAACTATAAACTGGTCTCACTTTTCACTCTTCTTTTCTCTCACATTTCACTTGTCTCTCACAGTTCACCATCTTCAGATTTCACTCTCATTCGCTCATCATTGGAAGGTCATCTTCACCACCAATCGGGTCTCAGTCTTCAATCTTCTATCGATCTGGGTCTTCGATCAAGTCTTCACTCTTTAGTTGAGTCGGGTCTTCAATCAGGTCATCTTCATCAATTATGTGGGTTTGTAAGCGGGTCTTCATCATCATTTAGAGTTTGTAAATTTTGGACTTACTTGATAGGTTTCTCAATAAAGGTTTTTGAATTGGGGCTTTAGCTATCAGATTTCTATATTAGTGAACGCATATTTTTTTAAAAAAAATTAGAATTAATTCGAAGTATCTTTTAAAGAAATTTGATCTATTAATTTCTCTACTGTTAACTTCTCCCTATACTACACTACATCATATATGGCCTCTAGAAACACTCAAAAAAGTATAAAAGTGGCCAAAAAGTGTTACCTAAAGCAAAAAATTGGGCCATGATTACACTTTTTTTAAATTTTGTGGTGTTGGATTTGCTCGTGCTACAATAGGGGTCTATGGTAACAGTTTTTGAACCTTTGGTAATATAGGTAAAAATGGAACAATAGACCCCCTATGGTTACATATTCAGTATCTATGGTAACACCAAGCACGTGTAACCATAGTTTTATTGTAACACCCATAAACCTTTAGTAACACCAAGCACGTGAAACACCCTATGCTTCAAAATAAATGTTGCTTATGATTCAGCTTATTGAATTACATTGGTTATCATATTGAATTATTTTAGAATTGGATGGTTTTATAAATATGGACTAGATTCGTGGTCGGACCAGATTCGTGGTCATAATAGGCCAATGCGTGCCTTGGATCCAGTATATAGAGCAAAGATGGGAGCCTTGCTCGGGATTAGTGCGTGATTGATCAGCAGCCTAACCTTGGTTTTTAAAATAAAAAGTGAATATCCATTCTAATCATTGCTTATCCAGAAACTTGATTCTTCTGAATCATTTCAATTGGTTATTGTTTAACCTCCATTATTACTATTATGACTTGCTGAGCTAGTTAGCTCACTCTTGCAAACCTTTTTATGTTTTCAACAGTTGAAAAGGAAATTTTCGGTAGCGAGAATTCCCAGTCCAGTGTGCGAGCTAGGATTTCAGGTTAAGTTGTAGATGAGTTATGCAAGATTGTAAGAACGATATCATTATCAATTGTAAGTTGAACTAGTTGGGATTTGGTACGATGTAATAAAAGATAAGGTTGTGGCTTGTTTTCGTACTTGAACCTGTTGCGATCCATGGTTGTGAAAAGAAGGGTCAATGCATATAATATTTTATATACAGGTTTATATATTGTGTATGTGTGTGTGTTGTGAGCCCCAAACTTCTAAACCGGGTTTGGAGGGCGTTACAGCCGATATATGGATTCACAGGAGTGGAGTGCCCCGTGGAAGGGATAATTAAGTTACCAACGACCATAGGTCAGGAACCAAGACAAGCAACACAAATGTTGGACTTTGTGGTGGTGAAGGTTAGTTCAAATTACAACGCAATCATAGGAAGAACGAGAATACATGCCTTCAAGGCAGTCCCATCTACCTATCATTCAGTGATGAAGTTTCCCACCCGGAATGGGATTGAAGAAGAGAGGGGAGATTAAAAGATGGCAAGGAGTTGTTATGTGGCCTCTCCCAGGGCTGATGGAGTCAGGGGGCAGGTTCTGCCTATTGAAGATCTGGATATCCATGAGAGTGATGAGAAAAGAGGGAAGCCAGCAGAAGACTTGGTTCTGATTTCTTTGGCTCCCGAGGATTCTAAGAAAGTGACTTTCATTGGAGCAACACTAGAGGAGCCCCTTAGAGGGAAATTGGTGAAATTTTTGCAAGAAAATATTGATGTGTTTGCATGGTCGGCAACTGATATGCCAGGAATAGACCCGGAATTGATCACTCACAAGTTGAATGCGGATCCAAATCGAAAGACTATAAAGCAAAAGAAAAGAAACTTTGCTCTAGAGAGGCAAGAAACTATTAAATAAGAAGTAGAGAAGCTCTTAGAGGCTGGTTTCATTAAGGAGATACAGTTTCTGGAGTGGTTAGTAAACCCTGTGATGGTAAAGAAGGCTAATGGAAAATGGAGGATGTGTGTGGATTTCACCGATCTGAATGACGCATGCCCTAAGGACTGTTTCCCATTGCCAAGGATAGACACATTGATAGATGCTATTACTGGCCATGAGATGCTGAGCTTCATGGATAGATTCAGTGGATACAATCAGATCAAGATGCATAAGGATGACATCCCAAAGGTATCATTCATTACTAACTTTGGTGTTTTTTGTTATCTGGTTATGGCGTTTGGTCTCAAGAATGCAGGAGCCACCTATCAAAGGTTGGTAAATAAGATTTTCAAGGATCTTCTTGGCAAGACTATGGAAGTTTATGTCGATGACATGTTAGTCAAGAGTCTAGTGAAGATTGACCACATAACCCATTTGAGGGAAGCTTTTGAGGTCCTGAGATATCACAAAATGATGCTAAATCCTGCAAAGTGTGCTTTCGGAGTGGGGTCTGGAAAGTTTTTGGGACTGATGGTCTCCAAGAGAGGAATCGAGGCCAATCCTGATAAAATAAAGGCAATTTTGGACATGGAGCCCCCAAAGACTATCAAAGATGTTCAAAAGCTCACTGGAAGGGTTGCTGCGTTGGGCCGGTTCATCTCCAAATCTGGGGACAAGTGTTTGTCATTCTTCGAATCCTTGAAGAAGGTTAAGGATTTTGTATGGATTGAGGAAAGCCAGAAGGCATTCGAAGAGTTAAAAAAGTATATGGCTCAAGCCCCGTTGTTGGCCAAACCAGCTCTGAATGAGGTTTTATATCTATATTTGGTTGTCTTAGAGAATGCCTTGAGCGCTATATTGGTTAAGGAGGAACTTAAAGTCCAGAAACCCATATATTATGTCAGTAAAATCTTGCACGAAGCTGAGTTGAATTATTCAACTATTGAGAAGTTTGGTTTAGCCTTGCTGATGGCCTCACAAAAGTTGCACCCTTACTTCCAGGCTCATAAAATTGAAGTGCTAACAAATCAGCCCTTGAGAAATATTATTCATAGTCCCAAAGCTAGCGGAAGGCTAATTAAGTGGGCAATAGAATTGGGAGAATTCGATATCAAATACAAGCCACGAACGGAAATAAAAGCCCAGGCATTGGCTGACTTCGTGGTGGAATGTACCATACCCAACCAAGAAGTCGGGGGCAGAAAGATACTATACCTCAAAACACAGAAGGTGATAAAGGAGACAAAGAAAAGGACGTTAAGGAGAAGAAATATTGGGTTCTCTATTTTGATGGAGCATCAAAAACAAATTCTAGCGGAGCAGGGCTAGTTTTACAAAGCCCCGATGGGTTCTTGATTGAATATGCTATGAAGCTAGAATTCCCAACTACAAATAATGAAGCAGAATATGAAGCTCTGATAGCTGGCCTCAGCTTGGAAGGAACATTGAGAGTCAAGAACTTAAAAGTCTATGGAGACTCGAAGTTGGTCATATCCCAGGTCAAGGGAGAGTTCGAGGCAAGGGATGATACAATGGCTAAGTATGTCCGCCTAGTAAGGGCTATGATAACTCAGTTCGATGAATGCCATGTTAAGCACATCCCAAGGGAGGAAAATGCTAAGGCGGATGCGTTGTCTAAATTTGCTTCATCAGAGATAGAGGAAAGTTCAGAAAGTGTATACTTCCGTGTTTTAAAAACACGGAGCATTGATGTTAAGCTTGTAGATCCTATAGGGCTGGGGACGTCATGGATAGATCCCATTAAAGCCCATATTCAAACTGGTTGGCTGCCAAATGATGTGACTGAAGCACGAAAGTTAGCTATTCGAGCACTGAGATACTCCTTGATCGACGGGATTTTATACAAAAGATCTTATGTGGTTCCTTACTTAAGGTATCTCAGACCTGATGAGGCACGTATGGCTCTTGAAGAAGTACACGAAGGTATCTGTGGGCAACACCTAGGGGGCAGAGCACTAGCTCATAAGATAACCCGTTTAGGCTTTTATTGGCCAGAGATGATGGCCGATGCTAAAGAATATGTAAAGAAGTGTGATCGTTGTCAGAAACATGCACTGATTGTTCGACAACCCCCGAGATGTTGACTTCCATCAACTCTCCCATCCCCTTTGCCATGTGGGGAATGGATATACTTGGGCCTTTTCCCATGGCCACAGCTCAAAGGAAGTTCTTGATTGTAGCCATAGATTATTTTACTAAGTGGATTGAAGCCAAACCTCTGGCTAAGAGCACAACTAAGCAGGTTGCACAATTCCTGTGGGAAAATATCATGTGCCGATAATGGAACACAATTCAACAATGAGGAATTCAAGAAGTATTACGAGCAGAATGAGATTGAGTTACGGTTTACCTCCATAGCTCACCCGCAAGCCAATGGGCAAGCAGAAGTGGCGAATCGTATAATCCTGGATGGACTAAAAAAGAGGATCGAGAAATCAAGGAATAACTAGGTGGATGAAATATTCCCAATACTATGGGCTTATAGAATTACTTGTAGAGTCGTAACTGGAGCAACTCCCTTCATGTTAGCATATGGGGCAGAAGCGGTTGTTCCTGTGGAGATATCACATTCATCTCCCAGGATCCAAGCTTTTAATGCTAAGGAAAATGAGGAGGGGCAAAGATTAGCCTTGGATCTAATTGATGAAATATGAGATGAGGCACATGCGAAGATAGTGGAATATCAGAAAAAGGCTTCATTCTACTACAACCTAAGGGTTAAAGAATGGTTCTTCAAGCAAGGTGACTTGGTTCTGAGGAAGGTTGAAGCTTCCAGTGTTGGGCAGAAGGGAAAACTTGCCCCAAATTGGGAAGGGCCATACAAGGTTAAAAGTGTTCAAGGAAGAGGAACCTACAAGCTGGAGACTATGGATGGTTTTGAAGTCCCGAGAACCTGAAGATTTACTATATGTAAAATGGTTGAGCACGATTCTCACTTGTCAAAATGACAAGTAGGTTGAAATGCACCTTGAAGCTTTGCTTGCTTAAGATTTTGTATGTTAGTTTTATAAGACTATCCAGTTCTGCGAAGAATTATGTAAGGGATGAATCCCAAAGAGTTTACAATTTATAAAGTTTCTATATAGGACGTATCATAAACTGTTTGGTTCATCTTATGCACGGTTGAGTTTGCTTATCTATTTTCGGCACAAGTATGGAGAAGCATTAGAAAAAGCTATGGAAAGGCATGAGAACTAACTACCCTCGAATAGTACGAGTACTTAGAAAAAAATAGTAAAAGAACAAACAAACAACTTCAGATAACTTAAATAGAGCCCTGAAGGGTAACAAAGTTAAACTTTTAAAAGTACTTTACAAACTGAATAAAACACTAAAGCTAAGCACTCGGCTTAGAAGGATCAGACTCCTCGGAACTACTCCCTGAAGTCTCATCAGATGTTTCCTGAGTTGGCCCCTCGGAGGTTTCCTCAGAAGTCTCCTCGGTGGTTTCCTCAGAACTACCCTCAGACGCCTCAGGTGCCTTTGGAGATGTTGGTTTTGGGGGCTCCTCTACTCTGGCCTTTTTCACACTTGGCTTAGCCTCTTCCTCGGAGGAAGATTCCTCTTCCCCGAAACTGGACTCAGGCTCTTTTCTTTTCTGACTTTGGCTCACGACCAGGGCCTTTGATGAAGAAGCTCCATGATCAGGAGAAGGAACTGATCGTTCATCTTCACGGATAAGCTCCACGACCCTATCAGTTACTCTCCCCAGCCTTGGGATCTTGAGAGGGCAGGGGAAGGATTCTGCTTCAAGCATTTCTGGGTACTCAGCCTGAATGGCCTCAACCGCGGCATCCCAGCCCTCTTTGTAGCTCACGGGCTGAGTAAGTGTGTCGTGCTCCACCATCAGGTCTTGGAACTCCTGAGTGTCCATCCAGGCGTCAAAGGCTTTATCTTTTTGATTTTTCAGAATCACAATCTCAGCCCGAGCCGTTTCCAAGTCGAAGGTTGAGGAGGCAAGTTGGGCCTTGAGGTTTTCAATTTCTTAGTTGGCCTCTTCCAATTTCTTGGTCGTATCCTCTAAGCCAACCTTCCAAACCTTAGCTTGGTGAAGCGCCCCTTGAAAATGGACGTTCGCCTACAAGACATAAAGAAAAAGTGAGAAATAAGGAAAATCACGACAAAAGGAAAAAAAATAAAAAATATCGTCGCTAGAGCCTGAGCACCAAAAAGTTCGTTAGCCTCCAAGTCTTGTTGGAGGACAAAGTCTTGGTAGTCTACCCGGGAAATAGACTGAATTGACCATTCTTTGGCGTGCTTAGTATTTCCAACGATCGTGTCTTTTCCTCGAATTCCCCAGGCAGGTTGAAAGAAGGCCCCTGGCTTCTGTTTGGTACGCAGGGGTTGGCTGGGGCCTTCTTTATCGCCGTCTCTTTTTTGAAGTAGAAACTCAGGGAAGCGATCCCCAAGGCGCGAGTCCTTAAAGACCTTTCCAGCGCGCTTCATCCTGGTTGTTTCCAGGTCCTTAGGCTTGGTAGCCTCTTCGATCTTCTCAGCCACTACACAAATTAAAGGAAAAGGGATTGGAAAGATAATAAAAGGCAAGGGCAAGAGAAAATATCTAAAGTGAAGGAAACATACCTTGCTTAGAAACAGGAGAAAGACCGCGTTCAACAAGAACTGTCTCTCTAATGAGGTCCCAGGAATGTGATGCCCCATTATCCTGGGTAAGGAGGTTGAAGGCCTTAGTCTCCTCCTCAGTCAAAATGATATCATTTGGGCTACCATCGACAACTTGCCCAAAAGACATCATGTTTGGCACATTGTGACAAAAAGTAGAGAATCAACCTCCAGGAGTTTGGAGGAAGTTGGCAAGGGATAATGGCCATATCAGCTAGCAAAATTGGAATAAAAGGATGAAAAGGAAGTCTAATACATGCCCTTAAAGTGTCCCTAAAGACACATAAGGAGTCCTTCTTCCAGTGGCAGGCCCTGTCGGCTGGACCTGCGGGAACCAGTTTGTACGGCTCCTTGATCTTGAAGAAAGATTTCATTTTATCCAACTCCTTTGGATCCTGGAAAATGTTGACATGATCAAACGCGTCTAGGTGGGCGTTGGATGGATACTCGTCCCCTCGGGTATTGATCATATCAATCAAGGAAGTATACCTTAATCGAATGGGGAACTCGTTCGACTTTCTGGCCACGTTCATCTTGGCCAAACGGGCTAATTTCTTATACACCATCTAAGGAAGCAGGATAGAAAATAGTTTTTAGACAAAAACTTTATACATAAAGAGTGCATAAAAACGAATAAGGTAAAGAAAGTATCTATCTTACCTGAAATAATGCTGAAAAATGGGGCTGATTTGCTAGAAAGAAAGCTTCGTGAAACTAGAACTCCGACCTACAGTGATCCTTAAGCCTCCAAGATTTTTAAGAGAAGAAGAGAGGAAGAGAATTACGAAATGAGAAGTGAGGAGTGGACAACTCCACTCACTCCTTTATATATGGAAAAGAGGGAAGACGAAGGGATAAAAAGCCCAATAAGTTGGAAGCCCAAAGAAAAAGCCCAAGATCTGGAACATTCCAGAATATCCCCGGGCATTCTGAAGAAATCTAAAGGAAATATATATATATATATATATCCAAATTAAATTTGGAAAAGGCCCAATTCAAGGTCCAAATCCAAATTAAATTTGGAAAAAGCCCAATTCAAGGCCCAAATCCAAATTGAATTTGGAAACAGCCCAATTCAAGGCCCAAATCCAAATTGAATTTTGAAAAGGCACAATTCAAGACCCAAATCCAATTTGAATTTGGAAAAGACCTAATTAAAGTTCCAATTAGGAGAAGACAAGGCCCAAATCCAAGATGGATTAAGGAAAGTTCAGCCCCATACAATTAACTCGTCCAAATAGACCAGGATTAAGGTCGTGTACGAGGTTGTGAATCCTGTTCGAAATCTTTCGAACAGAAGCCAGGAAAATACCCACCATACAGACCAGGATTAAGGTCGTGTACGAGGTCGTGAATCCTGTTCGAAATCTTTCGAACAGAAGCCAGAAAAATACCCACTATACAGACCAGGATTGAGGTCGGTATGAGGTCGTGAATCCTGGTCGAATTTATTCGAACTGGAGCCAAAAAATGACCAAAATTTTGACCAAGATCTAGGTCGTCAAAACGACTAGGATCCAAGTCGAGGTCAAGGTCATGAATCCTGGTCGAATTTATTCGAACAGGAGCCAGAAAGTGACCAAAATTTTGACCAAGATCCAGCTCGTCAAAACGACTAGATCCAGGTCGAGGATCGTGGTCGTATGCGTTCGACCAGGCATCAGGAGTTCGCCATAATTTCGACTATGATCCAGGTTGAAATTTCGACAAGGATCCTGGTCGAAAAAGGGCTGAAATTAAAGAAAAATTCCTGATAATTAGAGAAAATTATTGGAAATTCCTATAAATTAAGGAAAAATCTTAGAAATTAGGAATAAATCCTGTAAATTAAGGGAATTCCTTGAAAAATTCCTGAAAATTATGGACGTATTCCAAAAATTAAAGAAAAATTCCTGTAAAACCCAGAAATTAAGGGAAAAATACCGGATAATTCCTAAATAACAGGAATATAGGTAAAAGAAAAATGATAAAGGGATTCCAAAACATCCCTGAAGCCGTGTACAAGGCAAATCGTTGTAAATGTGTAGGTCGCTCCACACTTTACGCAAAAACGATACCCTGTAAGGGAACGAATGAACTTAACTTCTGCGAAATCTCTTTACGATTTCCAGAAGTTGGGGGGCAAATGATAGGGAATAAAATAAACCCTGATTGCATAATTAATATTGCAATAATTATATCAGGACTGGGCTGATAGCTAAGCCCATTAGAAAGGGCCCAAAACCCTGAATATTAATTAATTTCGTAATTAAATAATATGGGATAAATCAGCTGATAAATAAAGTCCGATTAAGGATACAATTCCTTGGAGATTGGTCTCCAAGAAACCTCATAGGATAACAAGTCAGTTTCCTACTTCCTAGGACTCCAAAGTCCACTCTAATTCAGAGACTTGCCCACCAAGTCTCCTAACCCTAGTCCAATTTAAGGACTCCAAAACATCTATATAAGGGGACTCACCCCACAGATCAGAACTACATTTTTTGACTTGATCCTTGGCAATCAACAAGGTACGTAGGCATCTTGTTAAGGCAGATCGAGTCACGAGACACAAGAGCAGTCAAATCGAGCCTCGAAGCTCACGAACCCTAGTAGTAAATACAACAATTAATATACCTTAGTTTTCAATCCATAACAGTAAGCAATTACCTGAGAAATATATAAGGCAAAAATTGTAAAGAATTTCTCAGTTCTTATTCTTCAACTATTAAGTAGTTGTGTTCATTTTGTAACACAGAGTTATCTACTTAATATATATATCTGGTGGAAAAGTTCAATCCACCGGAATGTTTTTAAATACTTGTATTTAAATACTTTGTGATTTGATTTCTATTTTACTTTCATTTCGCACTACTGCAAAATCAAACACAGTTATTTGTTTGTAGAAGAACTATTCTTGAAATCCAAAAAGAAGCCAGAATTCCATTCAACCCCCCTTCTGTAATTCTTGTCTAGATTGTTTGGGAATAACAGTTAAGCTATCAACTGCTAATCCAAGATAAGTGGAAATAGTAGTTGAACAACAAAATAGCCACAGATTAATTTATCATGACATCCATTGATCAAAAGAAGCTAGCCATTGATGAGTCATCAGTCAACAGAAAAGTTAGGATGATATTAACTGATGATGGATCTAATGTCTTTAACTCAGTAGAACTCTCAAGAGAATGTAACTCACTAAATCTCAGAAATGGCTCACTACTAATAGAAAGATTGCGTTATCTAACTAAAGTGACAATTAGCCACTTTATCAACTTATCATCTGGATATACATATATCAGAAAGGAGTCAGAAGAATCACTTCAGAGGAATGCTTGAACATCAACTTTCTTCTTAAGAAAGGACTCAGGAAAGTGACAAAAGTTCATCTAGAATTAACTTGGTTTACATTCAATCAACAAGTGTAAAACCAATTTAA